>NC_140487.1:112802070-112902614 GCF_964271855.1 Acomys minous
AGATGGATGGATGGATGGTTGGATGGATGGATGGATGGATGGATGGATGGATGGATATATGGATGGATGGATGGATGGATGGATGGATGGATGGATACATGGATGGATGGATGGATGGATGGATGGATGGATGGATGGGTGACAGAAGATGTAGCTAACTTTCAGGGGGATGATAGCCTTGGCTCAGGGTCTGAGGTTGACAGAGGTGAGTGTTACATCTGGGAAATAACCCCAAAGGCCGCAAGAAGAGAGAAAGTGTCAGGAACTGTTCACCTGTGGCTACTTTAGCAGGTAGTGACCTCTTAACCCCCGAAGGCTACAAGCAGAGTCAAACTGTGTCCGCAGGATGACTGCACACAGCTGGTTGGCTTGAGTGACTTCAAGGACTTGAGTAACCCTAATGGCTGAGTCTACACTTTAAAAGCATGTGGTTGAAAGTCCAGACCTCAAGGTCAGTGAGCAGAATAGCCTCCCTTTGACCTCTGAAGAACTTCACAGTGAGGCCAAGCTGCCCCAGAACCTGCTGTAATTGGAGGGCTTGTCTTGCTTATTAAAGGGACACACCATAGAGAAAACCACTTAAATGGTGCCCAGCATGGCTGGCTATAAATGTCTCTGTCAGAGGGCCTGGCCTGGGCTCTGGTGGCCAGCAATTATAGTGGCTCTGGGGGCCCGCCCAAGTCACCATCACCAGCCACTCCCCAGGTCTCTTTTCTGACCAGGCGGGACACACCAGTGGAACTCTCTCCTGAGGGGTGAAGCTGTGAGGCCCCCAAGAAACCCCAGGCATCTCTCTCTACTTGAGTGCAGCTCAGCAGTCATGTGAGTCCTGCTTCCTTTTGAGGTGCCTGCCAGCCCAGGTGGGAAACCATGGAGCAGATTATGTTGGTAGCGGATCCCCTGTGTAAGGCCCACCCATCTCATTTTCGACTATATCTTTAGCCTTTAAAAAAAAAAAGGAGAAGGGACAAGGTGAGAATTGTGTCATTCTCCTCACAGGCTGTCGCTGGGTCTCCAGTGGCTCAGGAGCAATGCTGGGGAAGGGCTCAGTGAGGAAAGCGCTTGCCTCGAATGTGAAGACCTGGGTTCATATTCCCCAGCATCCATGTACAAAACCAGGCGCTGGCCAAGCTCAGTGGCCCACGCCTATAATCCTAGCGGTCTGGGAGGCAGAGGCAGGCGGATCTCTGTGAGTTTGAGGCCAGCCTGGTCTACAAGGCAAGTCCAGGACACCCAAGGCTACACAGAGAAACCATGTCTCAAAAAACAAACAAACAAACAAAAAACAAAACAAAACAAAACAAAACAAAAGGGGCTGGAGAGATGGCTCAGAGGTTAAGAGCACTGGCTATTTTCTAGAGGTCCTGAGTTCAATTCCCAGCAACCATATGGTGGCTCACAACCATCTATAATGAAATCTAGTGACCTCTCCTGGCAGGTAGGCACAGATGTAGGCAGAACATTGTATGAATAATAAATTAATTTTTTAAAAAAGAACAAAAAAACAAACAAAGAAACAAAAATATACTGTTGTGTGCACCAGTAATCCCAGCACTAAGGAGGCAAAGACAGGAGGCCCCTGGGGCTTGCTGGCCAGTCATTGAAACCTAATTAGTGAACTTCCGGTTCAGTTTAGAGACCCTGTCTCAAAATACAAAGTTGAGAGTGACTGAGGAAAACACTTGCTGTTAATTTCTGCGTGTGTGCTCACAGATAGGCATGTGTTTGTGTGTGTGCTTGTGTGTGTCTGTATCCATACATAGGTCTGTATGTGTTTGTGTGTGTGTGCTTGTGCATGCTTGTGTGTTTGTGCATGCAGGTGCGTGTGTGGTGGTTAAAGGACCACTTTGAGTGGTCCCCCTCATTAGCATGGAGCCCACCAATCAGGCTGGCCAGCCTGGGAGATTCTCCTGTCCCCACCTCCCTAGCACTGGGAGGATAAACAGAAGCCAGGGCACCTGGCATTTTTCTGTGGGTTCTAGGGCTGGGACTCTGGCCATCATGGTCGCATGCACCACTAAACGCTACTTGGCTCTTAAACCCTCTCGGATTCGCTTTGACTGGATTTTGTGAGACACTTTCCCATCTGTGGTCACAGGAGATGTGTACTCACTCTATTTTTCTTTTCTTGTGATGTCATTTTCTGGTCACAGTCGAAGGGTGATGCTGGATCCACAGAAGGATTTGGGGCGGATTGGTTCCTCTTCAGTTCCAGGAAGAGGTTTATGGAGTTAATGCTGTTTCCCTGAAACGTTTTATAGAACTCATGAGTGAATCCGGACCTTTCTTCTGCGAGATGGCTTCTGGCTATAATGTTGTTTCTTTACTAGGACCTTTACGTCTATTTCTCCTCCCTCCCTCCCCGCCCATGTGTCTGCCCTACCCCTCCCCAGGCTCACTATGTGGCCCTGACTTGCCTGGAAGCCCAGGACTTACCTGAATCCTTTCCCCTCTGCTTCCTGATCCTGGGATTACAGTCATGTGCCATGATGACACTTCTGCTTCTTCTCTGAGTGACCTTTGACAGCCTGTGTCTTTCAAGTAATTTGATTGTTTCCTCAAAGTCAATGGGCTTATAGATTCAGCATCCTTTTTAGCAATCATAATTGTGACTTTTTATACAATGAGATATTTTAATACGTGCATATACCTGGGATGACAAAGTACGTGTAACTGATGTGCTTGTCAAAGCATACGGTTGTGAGTGTCAAGCCATTTAAAATCCACTTTTGGGCTGAGAGTTGGTGGGAGAAGTTAAGTGACGGGATCTCACTACATAGCCCAGGCTGGCCTAAAATCACGAACGCCCCCTGCTTCAGCCTCGGCAGTTTTGGGAATACAGGTATACGCCACCATGCCTGGAAAGGTTATCTTTTAAGGAGACTTATATAATAATAAAAAGACTGTAATTGTTAAAGATTCATTTATTTATGTGTTTGGCTATCTTATCTGCATGTGTGTCTGGGCATCACGTGTGTGCCTAGCACCTGCGGAGGTCAGAAGAGGGAGGTGGATCTCTTGGAACTGGAGTTATGGGAGGCTGTGAACCGCCATGTAGGGTCTGAGAGTTGAACCCAGGTCCTCTGAAAGAACAGCCGGTGTCATTGAGCCATCTCTCCAGCCCTGATATATATATATATGTGTGTGTGTGTGTGTGTGTGTGTGTGTGTGTGTGTGTGTGTGTGTGTGTGTAACCCTGGCTTTCTTTCCAGTGTTCTTTACTCTTTTGCAGAATCCATATTTCACCCACTATCATTTTTCTATCTACAGAACATGCTTTATCCGGCCATACTGAATGAGTTTTCTGGTGTAGAATCGTTTGGCTCTTTACATATTGAAAAACTCTTTCTTTCACCTTCGTTTTTTAACTTTGTTCTTCTGTCTGGGCATGAAGTTCTAGGTCAACTGCTCGGTTTTCCCATGGCCTTAAAGACATTGCCTGGCTAACTTCTCATGCGTGTTGTCCCCATCAAATAATCTGCTGGGTCTTTTTCTGGTTTCCCTGAATATTGTGTCTTTTTTCCCTCTAGTTATTCCTAAGATTTGTCTCTTTTTAAAAATAAAAATGTGTGTGTGTGTGTGTGTAAGTGTGTGTGTGAGTATATGCGTGAGTGTATGAGTGTGTGTGTGAGTGTGTAAGTGAGTGTGTAAGTGTAAGAGTGTGTGTGGGTGTGTGAGTGGGTGTATATGTGTGTGTACATGGGGGTGTGTATACATGTGAGCACGCATGGAGGCCAGAAGAGGGCATTGTGTCCTCCTCTGACACTCTCCATCTATTCCTTTGAGGCAGGGTCTCTCCCTGAACCTGGAGTTCATGTTTACTCAGCTAAGCTTGAAGGAAGCTAGATAGAAAGTCCAGCCTTCAGCCTCCAGTTTCCTTTGGAGCTGGGGTTACTGGTTTGTGTGTGAGAGATGCCTGCTTTACTGAGCTGCAAGAGCCCCTAACTGTTGAACCATCTCTCCAGTTCCCTTTGTGGGACTTTTTTTTTTTTAAAGAAAAGATCTAAGTCTCACCTTGAACTCTAGATCTCCCTGTCTCTGCTCCACACCTAGAGCTGAGATTACATCCACATACCACTGTACCCAGATTGTTTTCTTGACATGGGTGCTGGGGTTCAAATTCAGGACCACACACTTGCATGGCAAACACTTTACAAACTGAGTCATCTCTTTAACTCCCCTTTAGTTGTTTTTTTTCCCCTTAATATATGGAGTAGAATTATAATAACTTAAAACATTTGATTATTTTATGTGTATGAGTGTTTTGACTGTGTGTATATTAGTGCCCCATATGCACACAGTGCCACTGACGATCAGAAGAGGTGCCATGTTTGCCTGGAGCTGGAGTTACAGACAGTTGTAAGCTGCCATGTGGGTGCTGGAAACTGAACCCCGATCTTCTGGAAGAGCAGCCAGTGCTGTTAACCTGGAGCCATGTCTCTGGGCTTGAAATGTGACTTCCAATGTCTTGCCCTTGTCTGGTTCTAAGGTTTGTGTCAGTCCCGATAGTTTTATCTGCTTTTCTCACTGGTCAGGTTTTCTCGCTTCTTGCCACATCTGGTACTACCCGACTGACCTTGTAAGTGTTTCCTTATTGGTGTTTCCGTGTTGTTTGTATTTCTATAAAACAAAAACCAAAAACACTTATCTTTGTTTTGGGGGGCACAATCCAATTGCTCAAGGACAGTTTGAGCTTTAGAGAGTCCATAAGAGGGACCCAGGTGGCACTGTCACTGCCACCGCTTAGGTGAGACCACCCGGATAGATAACTCAACCCAGCATCCTGTGAGTCTTGTGTTTTGCAGTCTATTGAAGGGCACTGGGCTCCGTACTGTGTCAGATTGTACTGAGTTGGTTTTCTCCTGTTGGTCATTTCCTCACACATATTCATGCTTGTGGGACTTAGGGGACTCTTCAAAAATCCTAAAATTACCCTCGTAAAAACTCCCACACGTGCACTTGCCATCTAGGGGAGCTCTGTCCTACTTCCTGTGTTTCTTCCGCAGCAATGGCAAGCCCTCCCTCCAACAACCACCTGTCTGGAAGCAGAAAAGAAAGTCCAGTTGTGGTGTGAACAGGGAGCACTGTGGCGCAACCAGGAGCAACCCTTGGCCAGCGACTGCAGCTCACATTCCCCTTCATTGCCTCTTAATACTGGCATCAAGCTCAATAGCAAGTGCCTTATATAAATGAGGCCTCCCCGGGCTGGAGAGATGGCTCAGCAGTTAAGAGTGCCTGCTGGAGTTGCAGAGGATCAGAGTTCAATTCCCAGCACCCAGGCTGGACAACTCATCCATTTGGAGCACCAACTCCAGAGTATATAGCGCCCTCACCTGGCCTCTATGGGAACTGCACATACACACAGAAATAAGAATTTTAAGATAGATATTTATTTTATTCTTATTTTTGAGACAGGGTTTCTCCATGTAGCGTTCGCTGACCTGGACTCGTTTTGTAGACCAGGCTGGCCTCCAACTAACAGCAATCTGCCTGTCTCTGCTTCCCTGAGTGCTGGCATTAAAGGCATGTGTCACCATACCCAGCTACTAAAATAGACTTTTTTTTTTTAACAATAAGAATCCAGTGTAGGTAAGAAAAATCTGGGTCTTATCACCCAAAGCCAGTACTGAGGTCCCCTGCAACATTTAAAGAGAAACATTTCCCATGTCAGCACCCAGCACCAAGACCTTTTGCAGCTACATCTCAGATTTAAATTGGGTTCCCCCCCCCCAAGACAGGGTTTCTCTGTGTAGTCTTGGCTGTCCTGGACTCAATTTTGTAGACCAGGCTGGCCTCAAACTCACAGCAATCCACCTGCCTCTGTCTCCCGAGTGCTGGGATTAAAGGTGTGCGCCACCACACTGGGCTCAGATTTAAACTCTTATCAGCTCCTCCTCCATGTATGGATACTCTGTATCAGTACAGATGACAGTGGTCCTATGAGAAGTCCTCCCGTGTGTGTGTGTGTGTGTGTGTGTGTGTGTGTGTGTGTGTTGCCTTTAGCACACTGCTCTGCTAAAGTGCATTAATGGATCAGATTCTTTGGAGTCTATGGCTACAAAGCAAGTTAAGAATAATCAAAAAAACCAGGTGGTGGTGGCGCACGCCTTTAATCGCAGCGTTTGGGAGGCAGAGGCAGGCAGATCGCTGTGAGTTCGAGGCCAGCCTGGTCTACAAAGCGAGTCTAAGACAGTCAAGGCTACACAGAGAGACCCTGTCTCGTAAAACAAAAAACAAACAAACAAACAAAAAAGAATAATCAAAAGAGAAGAGAAATTGGAGTCTTCCATCCTCCCTCGCGTCTCCTCCATCTTCCCTCTTCTCTCTCTCTGCCCTCCCTTCTTCCGCTTCCCTCATCTCTCCTCGCTTCTCCCACCTCCGCCTCAATGGAAAAGGCAGGGAGTCCTGGCGCAGCCACCTTATTGTTGGGCAACCTTTCTGCCTGCAACTCCCTCACCTCTCAGGACCTCGGTGTCTTTACATAGAAGAATTTATCTAGGACACTGGTCACAGGAGTCCATAAGACGTGCTCATCACACGCCCGGTACCTCATATGGAGTTTCCGGTTGTAGAACGCTAAGCTGCCAGTTTTGATCTTTGATGAGCAAGGCCTGTGCCGGGTGCTGGAGACACAGGAAGGGGGGGAAAAGCTGAATAAAGGATACGGGTAACTGCTGTGATTACAGTGAAGCAGAAGAAGAATAAAGTTGTCAAGCATGGGGTTGGTGACGTGTAAGGAGAGCACAGGTGCCAGTCTGCAGGGATCTGTGCCTGCAGAGAGAGAACCGTGTGCATGCTAAGGCTGGTCAGTAAAAAAACAACTCATGCCAAAGTCTTAGAAGGGACTGGTGAGAGTCTGAGGCTTCTGGAAGATGTCTTACCTCTTTATGGTACCGAGAACAAGTCTGCTATATAGGCAGGAGAACTAAGGGATGCTCAGAGACTTGGCTGCTGGATCCAGCCATACCTGAAGCCAAACTCTCCCTTTGTTTTCCATTTAGCTCACTTTGCAAGCCTTTTATTATTATTATTATTATTATTATTATTATTATTATTATTATTATTTTAATTCTTTGTACCAAAAGGCACAGTAAAGACATTGGATATAGCCAGGAAAGGTTTGGTGGGGTCTGCCTGGATGAAGGGAGAAGATGTGACGTAGATGACCTTCAAATGCCCTTCCGGTGGAAGTGATTGAGTGAAGCATTGAAGGGTCTGAATTGACGGTTGTTCCAGACTACGGCACAGAGCAGCCATGCAGGGCCCCAGCATGCCTCCCACTCCTGTTTCCACCCGGGAGCATTTCCTGGTATGTTTAAATCAGCTCTGTGTGTGTATGTGCCTTCAGGGCATTTCAAAATAGCCCAAAATATCCAGAGTCCAGAGACGGGAAACCCTCCTTCCCCGCCTCTCCCCGTTTCTGTTTTCTCCTGGGTGGAGACTGGAGCACTGTTGACCTCTGTATAGAGGAAGCATTTCAAATGCCAAGAGCCTCGTTGGGTTTCTGGCAAGACCACCTGCTGTGGAAGAAGGTGGCCTGAGTTCCTTTTCACAACCTTCGGGGGACTTCCTCGGACAGAAGGAGTCCACCGTAGAGAAAGGCTGCTTCCCGTCACTTTCCTAGGATGACGAGGGAGCAGCCCCTTTTGGGGGATATCATCTGATTTGATGATAATTTATTGGTCAGCGACCTCTGGGCCAACCCTGTGACCTCCACGGAGTGACCCAAATTGAGCAAGAGAGTATTTCTTGCCTCGTGTGATGACATGTGCACGTGAGCCACAGCACACTAAAGGCTGAGGCAGAAGCATCCGGAATTTGAGGTCAGCTGAGCTACATTGCACAACCCTGTCTCCAAAATCTAAACACAGCGCTTTTCTCTGGAATTCAAAAAGGTCACAGCTTGCTGCTGTTGGGGCCCAGGAAGCAAGCCCCCAAGTGAGGTTTCAGTGGCGAAATTTCCCCTGACCCTTCACCCACCTTTCTCATACAAGCTATAGAAACTTGAGTTCCTTTTCCCTGGCTGTGGCTTTCCCTGACTGCCTGGCTCTCAGCACAGCTGTTGGCCATGATGAGGTTATCTGAGCTATGCCATTCTAGAAAGGCTCCCTCCACGTTTCTAGAAGGAATGACAAGCAGACAGAGAAGTCTGGGGTCCCTGCTGGTCCCCTAAGCCCATCGTAATGAGCATCCACTTTTATCATCCGATCTCAGGGTCACTCACAGTTCCTGTGGCTTCATTCGACTCACCCTTCACAATAGGTGGTCCACACCCATCCTTTGACTTCTAGAAGGAGCATCTAATGGCCAGGATAGTACGAAGGACCACCTGGGAAAGCGCCATCTCCGTGGACTGAAGGAGCTGAGCTTTTTGTAGGTTTCCATACCAGTGGCCATTTCTCTGGCCCTAGCAAGACACCCTCCAGCCCCTCTGTCCTGGCTTTGGCTTTGGATAAAAGTCGTCATCCCATAACACAGTAGTCCCCAGCCTCCCACTGCATAAGTAACCACAACCAAGCGCAAACTGGATGCTCCCAATTTTGCCCTCCTTGAGTTCTAGAATATTCCAGAACAGTTCATTGCGTGCTATTACCAGCTTCCCACAAAAGGACATAGTACAGGTTCAGGGCAACAGGAGAGCTAAATATGGCAGCTCACCAGTGTACAGTGTCCATACCCTCAGCTCTTACCAGTCTCCTAGGTGTAGCCATGCCCAAGATCTCCAGGTCAGGGGTCACACACGTGTGATTGATTTTGACACTGGTGACAGATGGCCGCCCAGGTACCTGGGAACTTGTAAAGTGTTCAGGAGCCTGTGCCCACAATGGAGGGAGATAGATGACATGTATCTATGTATAAAATAATGACATCACAGTATCCCAGCAGGCTCTGTTCTTGGCAAGGAGTCCTGCCACTTGTGGCTCAGAGACCACCCTGTGTCCTTCGTCGCATGGACCCCTCCCTGTGGAGTTCAGGATGCCTGCCCGGTATCTATAGAGAACAGGAAGAAAGCCTTATTCTCTCACAGTGGGACTTTCCCACCTCCTCACAGTCCTCTGTGAGTTACATAAAGGCCTAACCCTATTCTCTTCAAGGGCAGGCACAGGAGTGATGCAAGCCTCATAGCAGGAATTAAGGACAGCAGGGCACGTGTCAAGGTCTGGCCATACTTGAAGACACAACTGTCTTGTGGCTTAACATTAAAGGGAGCCACAACGCTGCTGAGGGCTTTGGAGATAGGTTCTCTGTCCTGGGCACCTGGAGTGTGCCAGACTATCCCAGAAGCTTCCTAAGTATTTTCTCAGTAAATCTCGGTAGAGATTTGAGAGCAGGATGCTGAGAAAGGCCCAAAGAGGTTCAGAGAAATAGAGCTGCCCAAGGTCGCATCAGCAGTGGCCCAGCTCAGGCTGACAAACTTCAAAGCTCCGGCTCCAAAGCCTGGTGGTATCTTCTGTGCAAATCAGTGGCTGCTGAGTTTGGACGTCTCTCTAATAATAAAAAAAAAAAAAAGGAAAAAAAGAAAAGGCCAGTCCCTGTCACATGCGGAAAAGATGAAAGAGCGGGGTGTATTTGGTGAGAGAGGAACAGGAATTTGGGGGTGGGGGTCACAGTCACTGGCTCCGGAGCGGGCATCGAGGGAGGGGAAGGGACGCAGGGAGGGGCCAGCTCCATGGTCAGCCTCACCCAAGGCTAGCGTCCTCCTCCGCTTGTGTGGAAGAATAGGTCTGAGCCGGGTTTTACAGCTGAGCAAATATTTCTCCTTCTTGTTGCAGGCTGAGCCACCTCTCCTGCAGCCAGCGAGCCCTGGGGAGTGTGGCCTGGAGCCAGGGTGGAGGTCAGCTTGGACGCCAGAGCAGAGGGCTGAGGTCCCCCTCAGAGGTGGCTGCTGGTACCCGGCTCTTTCTCCTGGGCTCTGTTAGCTGATCAGCTGTGCTGGGTCCCCAGGTCCTTCTTCAGCACAGTCTCCCTGTGGCAGCTAGGCGACTCGCATTTGCATATGCATTTGCATGTGGAGCACACCCCCTTCCTCTCGCCCACCCCCCACCCCCCCCACCCCACCCCCACCTCCCCCACCCTCCAGCCCCGCTCCCATCCTGCCCTTCAGGCCTCTGGAAGGATATGCTGCTCCCTTGTCCCATGCAATTCCCCAGCCTCCATGTTCACCTGGCCTGAACCGCCCTGCCTCCTCCCAGCATGCTCCTCTGCATCTTTAAAACATAAGTCAAGCGGCCCTCCTCTGGGAAGTCCTGGAAGGTGGGGATCCAGGCCTCTGCCTCTTCCCCCTGGGAACCCTGAGAACAGGTGGGGTGTCAGCTCTGTTTCCTCCATGTGCAACAACTCAGAGGTGAGACCGGAAACCCACCAGGGGGGCAAGTGCTTGGGGTAAGAATGAGAGCCTCTGCCTGGCACTGCTTTCTGTGACTTCGGGCTACAGTGTCAGCCACCGGCTGTCTTGAAACTGGCTAAGTCAAAGCCAAGAACTTGTGGAACCAATAGAGACTGTCCTGACCAACATAAGACTCTGTCTCAAAACAGTTGGCATAGTCTCCCCCATTGTGTCGCGTGGATATGGTCCCCCATGACGCCGACGTCCCTCTACAGCAAGATCCTCAACTTCCCAGTTCTTAACACTCTAACTTGGTTATGGGCAGCTTTCTCCTTGGTGTGTTGGACATCTGCTATGTGACCAGTTTAGAAACTTGAGTGGCGTTTGCCTGACTCTGGAGCTGGGAGCCTCCAGTACTAGGGACAATGGTGTCTTATCATGCTTCTGTGTAATTGACTTCAGGAAGTCCAGGAAGGGGTGCCTGCCCCCTCCCAGGGGGAGTCAGAACCCAAATGACCCAAACCTCTGTGCAGAGCAGTATTCTAGGACTGTCCCCTGTGTGAACAAACCCATGGGTGGCTGGTGGCAGGAAGGGGCAGATCTTAGTCCTGCTGTACTCTCAAGAGCGGTAGCAACCGCAGGAGCCCCCATGACCTTCTGTCACAGAAGTGGGACTGTGTCAGCTGCTGCCCCTTTATTTCAGCAGGAGAGAGGGTCCGAGCATTCCCTGCCACCTCCCACCATCACTAATTTAATGGCCCATGAAAAGCAGGACTTCTTGCCTCAGAGGGTCCAGAAGTTCATCTCTGGCAGCCAAGCCCACCAAGTGCCAGCCTGGCTGAGCATGAATATGGCCAACATAGCGCCAGGTTTCACGCCTTCTGAGAGTCCTCAGCCCATTCTAGAGACAAGGGAATTGCGGCCCTGAGGCACAGAGCCACCTGGCTCACATCCTAGCTTCGGACACAGACTGCATCCGGGAGCTGATAAGTTTTGCCTCGGTAACATCTTATCTTCTTTTACTGTGGGGCTGTCCTCAGCAAGGGAGCTGGGCTCTCTGAGCCTCACTCTCCACATCTGGTAAAGCCACATGATCACAAAGGAGGCGCGATGGTCCACGGAGCCTGGCGGAGCAGTCAGATATCCACACCAACCTGACGCAGGGCCCGAAGACCTAACCGGACAGGTTTTAGCAGCAAATAGCCTCCATCCCTGACCTCAGTTTCCTCGCTGGTCACAGGAGGGGTTCAGGTAGAGTGGCCCCAGGGGGGCTACCATGTTGACAGTGACTTTGAACAGTGAAAACAGCAAGCTGGCCTCCGGAAGGCATTTCACCTTGGGCCTCCTGATGTCCTTGGGCCTAGCCAAATGAACGCAGTAAATCTCCAGCCTCAGAGGAACGGCTTTCCACCCTCACCCTCCCTCCTGATGGCTCACACTTTCTCTGCTTTCAGGAGGTGTTTTTCAAGCACCCCTTTGCTCAGCCAAGCGACAGCCACACGCACAAGCGCAAGGCCGGCAGGGTCCTAGTGAAAGAGACGTAGTTAGAAGCTTACGGGACAAGGGCCAAGCGAGCCTCGCCCCCGAATCTCCAGTGGCCAAGGTTTTGGCCTGGGTGGAATCCAGCGGTCCCCAAAGGCCCTTCACTAGGACTATTCACAGCCTGGGGCCCACACCGGAAGCTGCTGCTGCTGCTAATGGCTCTAGAAGGATCCTGCCCTGGTGCAGCACAAACACAGGCTGAGTTGTTAGTGCCGTCCTCCTTCCTTCTGCCCCCTCACGTCACCTCAGACCAAGCACCAGCTACCCTGGAACACAAACAGACGTCCAATACCTAGACGGTGGCTGGTCCATGTGCTGCACACAGTAAAATGCCGGCTAGGTTTAGCGTGGAGGACATTAATGGTGGGGTTTGCAGGACACTGAGCACAGTGTATGGTAGTTCAAGTTGTCCACTAAACTGGTAGCTCCCTGGAATAGGAGGGAAAGGAAGCTAAAACCCATGGTGTGCTATGCTCCAAGACGTGATTCCCCCAGATGGACACTCTTTCCTAACACATACAAAACTGTTCTATAGGCTAACAGTGCTCTAGCCCTTGAAGCTGGCCCTTTACATCTATAATAATCTTTATGGGTTTATTCCTGCAGAGATAACTGATGTCAAATCACTCAATATTTATTTGTAATGAATGCTCATCGATTATTTATACAAGGTCTTGTTCTACAAAGGCTTAGAGGCAACTTATTAAATGACCCATGATTAGATAAAGAGCGTAGAATACTACATGCCTCCCAAATGAAGGCGCACACGAAGCAACTTTATCAGTACTCCCTTACTGCACCCACAGCAGACATGACTAGTCGATAGGATTTGCGATACTCTACCGGTAGTCCCTTCCTGCACCGACGGCAGACATTAGGAATTTATAGGATCCATGATACAGTTTGACCACATTTGGAAAGTCAGCCCACCTACCCCTGCAACCTTGGTGCAAAGGATATGAATCAGTACAGGCTGGTGTCCTGCCTGCCACGCCCCAGGTGCTCAATAAATGGTCATCATTAGGATTTAGAGCTGAGGGAGAAGAAAGAAAGGGAAGCTAGATCACAGAAGTTGTGTGTCCCAGTGCTAGCTTTGCACCTTGCAGTGGATAAAACAAAGATGTCAATATGCAGGTGAGTCTGCCCACGGGTGCAAGGTGTGTACACACAACCAGAGTCTATGGTCTATAACTACAGCAGATTTCCAGGCTTCCTACAAACTGCTAGCACTCTATTCTGAATGAGGCTTCCCTGTGGCTCCTCAGCATGGCCCTGGGATGAACCAAGAACTCCTCAGCAGAAGCCCTAGGTCAAGCGCACAGTGACAGATTTGATTGGTGATGCCTGGATCAAGAAAAACCGATGGGTTTGATTGGTGATGCCTTACAGGGGGCCAGCCCAGGGTATCAAAGCCAAGCAAGGCCCAATGAGAGCCTATCTGAGCCTGCCCCTACCCCCACCTAATCTACAAGGAAGGCAAACCTCCACTTACCTTTGAGGAGTGGTCCATCACATGTGTCCCCAAACGCCTCCCTTTAGAAGGAGATAAGCCTTGAAGGGCAGGCAGAATCTCCTGAGGTGAAGGCTGAGGGTTAGGTTGGCCCCTGAGGATTCCTTTGCGTACGTGAGCGCCCGTGGGCACACAGCACTGGGTCAGGACAGGCTCTCCTGCCACACAGCCTGCAAAGTCAGTGACCTGCATACTTCTGGATTGAGCTCACCTTAGCTCAGACTCCTCACCTTCCTCGGACCTTCACCTTTCTCTCCTCTGGGCCTTAGTGCCCTCCAACTGTAGGATCAGCTTGACAACATGATTCCCCGCCGCAAGCAGTTGTGAGCTAGCAGAAGATTCAGGCTCCGCTAACCGAGTTGTTTTGTTAGTCACACTATTATTACGACTCACTCCTAGCAAGCTGGCCAAGCACTAGACTGGAATCCCGTGAAGCTGAGCCTGAATCCTGGCCAGGGCTTTGTAAGCCTCAGTTTCTCCCTGTGGGAAACGGAAAGAGCTGGCAGCTGGAGAGGCAAAGTCCTACAGGGCCTGAGTCCTTGGAGCTGATGAGCTCCCTGCTCGGCCTGCACGTCGGAATGTGGAGGAGGAGAAGAGCTAGGGAGAAGGCCCTGGAGTGCAGGGGAGTGGCTGGTCTAGCCGACAGTGGGCAGTAGGTGACCCAAAGCGGGGGTCGGGGGGGGGGGAGCTAGGCTCGGGGCTCATCACTCAGCAGCCGTCTCCCCCAGCCAGGAACCCCTGCGGTCTGTCCTCCCCACGTCCCTTGCTTGCATTGGGTCAGTATCGAGATTTCGAGTGCACTGCCTGCCTGGGACGGCCTGGCCCTGAGAAACCTCCCAGGGTCACGGGGCCTGGGGGAGCCAGGGGCACAGAGCGGTCACTACTGCCTGGAAGATGACTCAGGACCCTGGTGGTGGCCGGTGCGGCAGAGAGCCAGGCACCCAGGGCAATCTCAACCTCAGCCCCACTGTACCCCACAGTGCTCAAAGCTGTGGTCACTCAGGGTAAGGCCTAGGACCCCAATCTGGTGGAACTGGCATTGTGCCTTGCCCTCCCATCCAAAACACAGGGACCAACCGAGGCCTGAGGAGGAGGGTGGGGGCTTGACCCAAAGGAGTCAATAGAGGAAGTGGGACCTAAATCCATCTCTGACTTCAGTTACTGACAAGAACTCCCCTCCTGCCCTCACCCTGCCACCATGGCTATAGCTGGTTCGCCATGATTGCTTGGGGACTCTGAGGAAGGGGCCTCCCCTTGGGGTGAGGACAGTGCAGGAGCACTGTGGAGAACCATCTCCCCAAGACTGGACGTGGTGTGTTTATTGAATAACAGGACTGGGCTGAGGGAGGGGGAAGCAGCAGGCGGCAACTGTGGCTTCTCCCCTAGTGAGCAACAAATCTGGCCAAGACTTGGCTTAACCAAACAGCTGTATCCCATCCCCACCCCTTCCTGTTCACCCAGGTAGAGAGCTCCCAGGAGAATGCATCTTCAAGTGGGGGACGCAGAGACAGGCAAATGGCTCATGTCCTGTCTTCCTATGTCATCATGAGTTCCATAGGACAGAAACTTCTAGAACGACTTGTTAGTCTTCTCTGGCCACCTTCCACTTTCAATAGGTCTCCACTGAGTTGCTCCTCCTCCAGGAATCTCTCCCTGACCATCTCGCCTAACCTCCACGGCTGAATCTGCTCTGAGAACCCTGCCCTTCCTTATCAGTGTCAGGAGTCCCTTCCCGGTGGCCACTTGACTCGCCCCACATGACACAGCCTGCTCCTCCTGGCTGGGCCCCTCCCCAGCACTCCCCCACTTGAGGTCCCTCCTCTCAGCTGGGAAGCCAAGGATGAGGACCCACCCAGAAGCTACCTCAGTTTCACCAGCTGTGCAACAGAGGATCCACCTTCTGCCAAGCCCACCTCAAGTAGGCTGAGGTGATGCAGTCACGGCTAAGGGCAGCCTCCCAGGTTGCTCTCTGATGACACGTACAAGGAGCCCATGAGTGACACTTTCTCTAGCCTTCTCATGCAATCTGAGCATTCTCCCCCTGGCCACCTACTTTTCAGCTGTGTCCTGGTTCCTCTCTCTCTCTCTCTCTCTCTCTCTCTCTCTCTCTCTCTCTCTCTCTCTCTCTCTCTGACCATCGGCTGCCCACAAGCATCACTTCTCCACACAGCACCTGAGCACACATACCAAAACACATAGGGTCTTGTATGTACCCTCTAGTGCAGCGGTCCTCAGCCTTCCTAAAGCTGCGACCCTTCCATACAGTTCCTCCTGTTGTGGTGACCCTCCTCACGCCCACCACCATAAAATTATTTGCATTGCTACTTCATAACTGTTTTTGCTAATGTTATGAGTTCTAATGTAAATATCTGATATTCAGATTGTCTGATATGTAACCCCAAAGGCTCCGTGGCCCACAGGTCGAGAACCACTGTTCTTGTGTCTTCCGGCTGTTCTTACAAAATACTAAAATTCTTGCCTTGGAGAAAGGGTGACCTAGTGTAATTTTTTTTTCCACTGTGGAAAAACACACCTGACCCAATTTCCCCCTGGGAACCATCTTTAAGTTTATAGTTCAGTGTTGCTAAAGTTTTCATTCTTGATCTCCAGAGTCTTTTTATCTTCTGTGAAACTGTATCCATTGCACAGCCCCTCCCCAGGGCCAACTCCTCCTGCTTTCTACTCTGCCTCTAGGAGTCCGATGGCACATAGGATCACTCCCTGTTTGTCTCTGTCTGATGGAGTTGTCTTGCTTGGCATGATAGGCTTAAGTCTCATCTGTGCTGTAGCATGTGTCAAATTTTTCCCTTTTAAAGGCTCAGTAATATTCTGTTTAATGGACGTACTACATTTTACTTACCCATCCCATCTGCCAGTGGATGCTTTGATCACTCCCACCATTTGGCTATTGTGAACAATGCTTAAAGTGGCTGTTACAAGTCTTCAATATCCCACTCTCAATTCTTTAGGGGGCGGTGCATACTTGAGTGTAGAACTGCCAGATCACAGAATAATTATGTAGCCTTTTGATTCTATTCTACAGTGGCTGTACATTTTACCGGATCCTCCACAACATACCCGAGTTCAGACTCCTCCTCGCCAATGCTTACTGGCCATCTATTCTGGACAGTAGCTGTATTGATAGGTGTGAGATGGGATTTGACTATTATTTATTTGTTTGTTTGTTACATCTTGCTATGTAACCCCAGGCTGGTCTAGAACTTGTTATGTAGTCCAGGATGGCCCTTAAACTTGTGATCGTCTGCCTCTGCCTACTGAGCTGAGATTGTAGGACCACTCTGCTACAGCATCGCTGGCTTGTCTTAGTGGGATGTCATTGGAGTACAGCATCCTGTGTTTGGGGGATACTGGTCCAACATCTAATGCTGGGAGGATGGATGGCCCCCAGGCCTCAGGATAACCAGAAACATTGCTGGGGAAGGAGTCACCCCTCTAGCTGAGAGCCTTCAGCTCCATTCCCCTCTCCTACCACAGCTCACGCACCCCTTCCCTGCCCACCTCCCTTCTCTGTGGAGATCAAGACTCCCTGACACTGACCCTTCATAAAGTGGGTAAAATGGCCTCCCATGTGGAATCACCCCCTGACTCCCCTCTTCATTTCTCTCCTGACGTTCCTGAGGGACTGGAACCCACTCGGCCATGGAAACTATGGGGTCCGAGCGTCTGCCTCCTGAGAAACCCCATAAAGCCCCAGGGATCTCCCCAGATGAACTCAGTTCCAGACTGCTTAAGAAACCTTTAGCCTCCTTGGGGGATGGACCGCTCTGCCAGCCTTAACCATGCATGAGCTGGGAGGGTTTTCCCAGGCAAGTGGTTGCCACTGTCAGGCTGACCTAGATTCAAATGTCATTTTGTAAGTCAGAAATAAGTAATCAGTCGCTGGCTTGGGGCTTTCCTCCTCTGCAGGGCAGGGTTCACAAGGCCTCCATGAAGAAGCTATGGGGCCATGATGGATGAGGAGGGCTCAGTGTCACCTTGGCATTAATAGAAGGCTGAATTAGTCACGGCTCATGTCCAGCAGCCGGAAGAACTGATGGGGTCAGCCTTGCTATCCCATCTTGCCCAAGCGTCCCTGGTAAGCGGCTTGACTTAGAGAGAATGGGACCCAGCTGGGCAGTTGTCACCTTAATACAGGGGAGTAAACATGGGATCAGTGCCATCGCTCTAATCACCAGCCTCATTTATAGGGTACAGTGACAGGAAGGTCCTGTCCTGAGCACCTTCTGGAGACAGGAGGCTCGTGGCAATGCATGAGAAAGCTGGGGCAGAAATAAAACACGAAGCAAACTGTTGGGATCCTGTGGCTAAAATGCGCCTGGTCTAGGCAGGCTAAAGCCAGGATAGAGGACACAGCCAGAGCAGAGGGCACCCAAAGCCGCCCAGCCCATGAGGAGGCCAGGTCCGGCCTGCTCCTAAAGCCTGGCTAGGATATTGAGAAGGAGCAACTCTGCCTGGGCTTTGCCTGGTTCCGAAGCAGTGTCCACTCCATTCACCTCTCCACCTGACTATGCTAGCTTTTTCTTTTCTCATCCTCCAAGCAGCATTTTGAAGATCTACCAGGTCTTAGTCATGAATAGGAGCCAACCAGATGCATGCAGGGAAGCAGCATCAAGTGTTTAAACTTATTCTTTGTTCCTTTAGAGGAGTCGGGAGGCAGCCCCCATCCACCATCGGGATTCTGACCTCCATCCCAGGGGCATCCTTCCATCTTTCACTGAAGCTTCAAGTGTGGTATGCTGTCCCCGGACCATTCCTCAGCTGGTCTAGAAGCAAGGCAGCCGACAAAACAGAGCACATGTCCTCCAGGGGACATTGGCCTTTCTGAGACTAAGTGGCAAGGCACTGTGGGCATTCAAAAGCAGATTTCAATGTCTCTTCCACCATTGACACTAGGCTGCCCATCCCCAGGGCCTCTACTGCCTAGTGCCACACACATCCACCAGCGTAGACTGCACCAGAACAGTCCTGGAGTCCACAGGAGTTGCGCTGCCCTCATCTGGGACTAGGTGGCGCTGTGCACACTTGTCTTCCCAGCCATGCAGGCATCACCTGCTCACAGCTCTGATGGTACCTTTCTCCTTTACCACTGCCTCTCTCTGGCAGCCTCAGGCACCCTCACAGCATTCGGTGCCCATTGCCTGGGTTCCCTGCTCCCCGATGGTAGCTGTCACCATGGTGCAGCCTCCACCACCATGGCGTGGACTCTGGTTGAACCAATTCTCCTTTTCCTGATGCGGTTCGGAGAAAGCAAGAAGAACCTAGCCAGGTGAACCAGCTAGATTAGGCTTCAGAAGGGAGGGGCTACCGAGGGCCCATCCAACCTAGACTCCTTTCTTCCTTCCCCCTACTGGGCTCTCCAAAACCCTAGAAAGCCAAGAGCTGTGACCCTACAAAACAAGCTGGGGTCTTGGTGACAGACAGGTGGAAAGAAGGACGGAGCCAAGACAGGGTTTTTTACAGAGATCCCACGTGTCAGGTGAGAGCTGCCGCAGCGGCGGGGTGGAGCTGTTCTGGTTTATGTCCTGAGCCATTTCCAGCCCAGGTGAGGCCTTTCTTGCAAAGCCCAGGGGCAGATGGAGAAAAATGTGGTCCAACCAGTTACCCGATGTAGTAATAATAACGACAACAGCAACTCCCCCTTTGCTCTGCGTCCCAGCCTCTCGCCTGCATCACCTCAAGTGTCCTCAGAGGCTCATGTCACCGCCCCTTGTTATACTGAGGGGGATTTCCAGTGCCTGGGGGGAGATGGGGCTCACCTGGGTCCCCAGAGTACAGGTCTAGGTGGTGCCTAGGTAGGCATGCGGTGTGGACAGAGTGGAAGAGGCAAGGAGGCAGTGGGGTGTGCTCCTTCACACCTGGACCCCCCTGCTCTCACCCCTCCTTACGGTTTCCTATTCTGCTAAGATAGCAGCTTCACCCCTGCTCTTGCCTCATTTTGGCAAGAAAGCTCTATGAGCCTCCAGGGACCACTAGGTAGGGAGTCCTCTCCAGCAAACGAGCACACACACACACACACACACACACACACACACACACACACACATGCACACATGCACACGAATGCATGCACACAGGCAGGCATGCGCATGCACACATACATATGCATGCACACATACACATGAACACATGCACACACGCACACACTCACATACTCACGCACGCACACATGCACACACACCTCAGAATGTTCCTCTGTGTGCACGAGTGAGTCAGGACTGACCTGGCCTTTGGTTCTCATAGTCTGATCACTCTGTGGAAAGGTGGGAACCAGACGCCAAATGAAATACATGGAGGCATCGCTCACCCGCCACATGCTAGAGTCACTCCTCACTGGGCTGTTGGCTGGTGGCACAGAGAAATCCAAGGAGGATGTCACCAGATGCTCGGGGTCAAAAGGGACCATCTTCTCTAGCTGCCTGTGCCTCTGTTTCCTTATCTGTCTGTGGGGCTTTAGGCAAAGCCCAGCGTGGAAAGGAACAGAATGGGCTTTACAAGGTGCCTACCTGTCCATAAAACTGTCCCCATCAGTAGCGGTGCCAGCACTGCGGTCATCTGTTCTCTCCCCGAGTCTGGTCTCAGCCGTTGAGCAAACCTTCTGGTCTAACATCAGAAACGCCTATGATGTCAGACTTGGTCCGTATAGGGGAAATGGTGAGCTCTCCAGCTGTGTCCTTGTCTTAGTTTCTATTCCTGTTGCTGTGATGAAAATGTGACAAAAGCAACTTAAAGGAGAAAGGGCTCGTTTCAGCTCATGGTTACAGGCTACAGACTCTGACGGCAGGTAAGCCACAGTAGTGGGAACCCGAGGGGGCTGGTCGCACTGAATTTGTGATAGGAAGTGAAGTGATGGGCGCATGTGTGTTGTGTTTGGCTATCTTTCTTCTTTCTGTTCAGGCCAGGATCCCAAGCCCAAGGAACGGAGCTGCCTATAGTAGACCAGTCTTCCCACATCTATTTTTTATATGTATTTATTATTTATTACTATGAATACAATGTTCTGTCTGCATGTACACCTGCAAGCCAGAAGAGGGCACCAGATCTCATTACAGATGGTTGTGAGCCACCACATGGTTGCTGGGAATTGAACTCAGGACCTTTGGAAGAGCAGGTGGTGCTCTTAACCACTGAGCCATCTCTCCAGCTCCACATCTATTAACATAGTTAAGATAAAAAACCTTATAGGCGTGCCCACAGGCTAGCCTAATCTAAACAATCCCACACTGAGAGCCTTTCAGGATGGTTCTAGGTTCTGCTGGGTCGACAGTTAACATTAGCCATCATACCGCATACCCGTGGTGTTGCTCCGGCCTCGGTGACATCGTCTGCAAAGTGGGAGCAGCAGGATGAGGTAGGAAACACACAATGCATATAAAGGAAGCTCAGCTTCAGAGAACTGCCAAGGGTGGGGCGTGCCAGCGGTCCCAGAGAACATATTTTCCTCCTTTATGACATCAAAATGAAATCTTGGGATCGTGGAGATGGCTTGGTGAGCTTGTCATGTAAGCCTGAGGGCCTGAGTCTGACCCCTAACCTCCACACATAGACTCAGCCACAGTGACTTGCACCTATCATCCCGGCATTTGGGGGGGGTGGGCAGGGAGAGGCGGGGCGGCAGAGATGGGGCTTGCTGTCCACACCCTCTAGCCAGAAAGATGAGCTCCAGGTTCATGGCTGCCTCAAAAAACGTAGAGAATGTTAGAGGGAGATAAAGTACATAAAACACAAACAGTTTTTAATGTTCCGGTTAGGGGGGCCACGTGCCTGCCACGGTGCACATGTGGAGGCCAGAGAACCACTCACAAGAGTCAGTTCTCAGCTTCTACTTTGCTGAGGCAGGCAGGGTCTCTTGGCTGTTACCGCCGCTGTGCTGTGTGCTCCAGATTAGCTGGCGTGACATTGTTAGGTGATTCGCCTGTCTCCACCTTTCACTTCAACATAGGAGCACTGAGGTAGCTACATTTGGTTTTTTAAGACACACAGATACACACACACACACACACACACACACGTGCACATGCATGTGCACACACGCGCATGTGCACAAACACACAGGTTTGGTCTTCAGCTCCCTCTACAATGCCTCAAGGCTAACGTCGTCCCCATATCAGATGAGTAACTGAGACACAAAGAGGACACTTAATTATTCATCTCTGTAATGCACTGTAATTCAAACCCATGAATATAGGTATATGTATATGAACATGTATATATGTATAGTAAAAGCAAGGGGATGGCTATCTATAGTAAATATGTGCTTGTTTATATATTTATGTATAGTTACATATATATTAAAAGCTGGGATATTTGGTGCATATAGATAGATATAGATGATATAGATAGATGTAGGTAGATACAGATATAGATATAGATGAAGATGTAGCTATAGATATAGATTGGTGTGGGAGATACGTGGATGTGCATTTGTATGGGAGTTAGAGGACAGGAGTTAGTTCTCTGCTTCTTCCGTGTGAGCTCAGACTTGGCGGCAAGCACTTTTACTGCTCTGCCATCTCACCAGTTACATATCCTGCTTTTCCACAGGGGTTTTAGAGATCCACATCCAGACAGGCACACACCACAAGCACTACTCACTGAGCCATCCTCCCAATCCTCTGCCCAGCCCCACACATTTTTGTTTTGTTTTGTTTTGTTTTTGAGACAGGGTTTCTCTGTGTAGCCTTGCCTGTCCTGGACTCACTTTGTAGACCAGGCTGGCCTTGAACTCACAGCGATCCACCTGCCCCTGCCTCCCGAGTGCTGGGATTAAAGATATGTGCCACCACGGGCCTGGCTAAGCCCCACACATTTTAAAAAATGAAATTTTGCCTGAGGGTGTGACTAAGTGGTAGAGCACTTGCCTCACATGAGTAAGGTCCTAAGTTCCAGCCCCAGCCCCTACCCTGCCCCTGCCCTGCCCCACACCAAATAAAATCTGACAAAGATAGCCTGAGTAAGACACTCAGTGCAGGGTGGGTGGGCCTAGGGTTTTGTTCTTTGAACTTACTTTTCATGAACAACAAAATGGGATGGGCAGAGCTGTTGACTCGAAGAGGTGCCACACTATCCTCCTCCTGCGGGTTCCGTGCTTCTGGGAAACTGCTCTATTGAGTACAGTGGATACAGTGGGTAGAAGTATTTCTAGGGGCTTCTCTCCCTCATCCATGCCCCAGACAGCCTCTTCAGCCCTTCTAATAACGCCTCAGGACTAGTATTATCCTTATCTTACAGATGAGAAACTAGGGCACAAAAAGGACATCCCTCATTTAACCCCGACACTGTGCCATTCAAACCCAAAGCAGCCTGACTTGTCCCTCTGCCCCCCTCAGCCCTGCACCAGACTCCACCCTAGCTGGGTAGTCCCAGGTGTGTGACCACGCTGCCATGGCTGTAAGTGGGGGTGGGGGTGGGGGTGGATATGTGGTGCCTCTGCTCTCCACTTGGGTACTCTTCAAGGATCTAGGGACCTCAGAGGCGCAAAGCTATATTCCCAGAGACAAGCAAGCTCCCCCATTCTCCCTGCAGGGATCAGGTGCAAGAGTGTTCAGTCCTGGGCTAGGTGCAGGGAGGGGGATTCTTGGCAGCCTATGCTTGTGTGAACAAGAAGAAACCGGGCCTGCAGCCCCTCAGCTCTGGTGGGAGATTAACCAAATAAATAGGCCAACAATCTGGATTTCAACACTTGGGGAAGGGGCCAGGCAGCAGGCACAAGGGCAGGAGGGGAACGCAAAGGCGTTTTATCACTTAAATAACCTTCCCTCCGCTTGCTTTCACCCAAATGTACATTCAAGTGCTTAGATTTTTCTTTCTTTTTTTTTTACATTTTTACTTTATTTTGACAAATGCTCAAACTTTCCTGCCACAAATTATTCTTGGCCAGGTTACAAGTTGAAAGGCTGTGTGTACCCTTCACTTGACAAAAAGGCAGGGTGCTTATGAAATATTTTGGTTGTGGGTTTGAGGCAGGATTTCTTGCTCAATTTCCCGACGATGGCGCCTTGACTGGCCTTGGTGAGTTCTCACCCTCTTCCAATCCCACGGCCATGGCCATAGCCACACCCTGTCAAGATGCCCAGTGAGCTTGGTGAGATTCTGGGAAGGACAGTTTGGGACTGGACCTGGTGCGTCTCACCTCATACGGGCATGGAGTCCTCTGGCAGGCATGGGGTGTCAGGCAGAAATGCCTGGAGGGCACCATGGCCCGAATAAAGAGGCTGGACTGGAACCTTCCAGGGGATGACAAAAGGGTGAGCCGCGCCCCTTGCCTGCTTGTCACCAGCCTCCCCAGCCTTTTCTTCCACCAAGCTATGAGTACCATTTCTCAAACACCCAAGCTCTGCTTGCTTAGAGAGGGGCCTGGGTGCTTCCCCGTAGCTTCGCCCCTCTATGTATCCTTGGAGGCCTCAACTGGACAGTCACCTCCCCTGAGAGGCTTCCCTGAGAACCACATCTGGAATTCAGATCCTGTAGCTTTCTACCTCAGTCTCTTGCTTTGTTCAAAACTCTTGGACAATTTATTCTAGATGTATTTGTCTATGTTCCTGTCCCTTACTGGTCTTGACTAACTAGACTGAATAAATGCATAATAAGTGAATGAGTGAGTAATGGAACAGGCGAATGAGTGAATAAGTGAATAAATGAGTAAGTGTATGAGTACGTGAGTGGTGAATAAATGTGTCTGAGTAAATCAGTGAACGGATGAATAAGTGAATAATAAATAAGTGAGCAGATGAACAGGCGAGTGAATGCATAAAATATCTGGTCAAATCAATGAGTAAATGAGTGGACCAATGAATAAATAGTGAATGAACAAGCACTGAACGGACATAGTGAAAAATGAATAAGTGCCTGTTGCCTTGTGAAAGAAAGTACAGGAGGATGGATAGATGATAGATGAGTGAGTGAGCAAGATGCATGGATGGATGGATGGATGGATGGATGGATGGATGGATGGACGGATGGACGGACAGACAGAAAGATGGACGAATGGATGGGTGTGTGGATAGATAGATGAATGGGTAGGTGGATGGATGGACCAATGGATGGATGAATGAGTGGCGGATGGACAGAGAGGCCTTGCTATACCAGGGCTGGACCAATGCTGTTCCTAGCATTGCAGCATCCCTTCTGAGTAGCAACCCTCTGCAAGAGGCATCCTCCTCGGGCTTGACTGAAGTGAACAGTTATTCCGGTTTATATAAAGGGTTTAGGAGTAGACCACTTCAGTGGGCATCCCCATTCCCACAGGAAGGATCTAGACCCTACTGACACCTAACTGCTTCCCCACGGGTGTTTAAAGGCTCTTTCTTACAAGAGCAAAGTCACAGGCACAGGAGTCAGTGCCCACTTCTCTGCCCAATGTCTCAGGGTCAGAGAAGTACATAACGCCAGGCAGACTGTATTAAAGAGTCTAACGTCAGTGGTGTCAGGAACTCTCCAACATACACTCATGCTTTCCGGTGATATGGAGTAGAAGCCCTGAATACCACTTGACATATGGGGAAACTGAGGCTCAGAAAAGTCATGTGGGCAGCGGTGGCTGAAATGGAAGTGTAGCTCCATGATGTCCCCCACAGTGGCTGGACGAATTCTCTTTTTTTTTTAAGGACTTAGACTGAGGTAAAAAGGGATCCTTGGCTTTGACACAGAAAAGAACTTCAGAATGAGCCAGGATGAAGGAGGGTCAGAGGTTTATGACAAAGTACAAAGTGCTGGCGGTTGCCTTTGATCACAGCACAGAGGCAGGCAGGTCTTCGTGAGTTCAAGGCCAGTCTCGTCTACTACATGGAAAGGCCTCCAGAGGAAGAACAAGACACTCTAGAGCAGTGGTTCTCAGCCTGTGGATCACAACCCCTTTTGGGTCACATGACCCTTTCACAGGGGTCACCTAAGACCACCATAAAACAAAGGTATTTGCATTATGGTTCATAACAGTAAAATTACAGTTATGAGGTAGCATGAAAATAATTTTATGGTTGGGGGTGTCCCCACAACATGAAGGACTGCGTTAAGGGGCCACAGGCTCAGGAAGGTTGAGAACCACTGAGCTACAGCATAGACATGCCCTTCTGATGGGACAGTCCTGGTTGAGTAAGATATGTTTAACAGATTTTTTTTTAAGCCTGAGGATTAAGAGAAACAGAAACCCAGGGAAAGAATAAGACATAACCCAGGGGCTAGAGAGACGGCTCAGAGCTGAAGTGTGTGTATTTGCTCTTGCAGAACCCCGAGTTTGATTCCCAGCACCCATGTCAAGCTGCACATCTGCCTGTAACTCCACTTCAGGGAACCCAGCGCCCTCTTCTGGCCCCCTTAGGCACCTGCACACACATGGCACATGCTCACACAGAAACAAACAAAAATAAATAAATCTTTCAAACAAAACAAAGGGAGCTGGAGAGATGGCTCAGAGGTTAAGAGCACTGGCTGCTCTTCCAGAGGTCCAGAGTTCAATTCCCAGCAACCACACGGTGGCTCACAACCATCTATAACGTCATCTGATGCCCTCTTCTAGCCTGCAGGTGTACATGCAGGCAGAACACTGTATACATAATAACAAATAAATAAATCTTTAAAAAAAAAAAGACATTACTCAAGTGTGGGTTGGAGCTTCTCAACAGAGAACCCTAAGGGTTTCAGCCTTCACCATATATGTCATTTTGGTGACTCTCGTATTACATCTCAAAGGGTTGCTAAGCAACTTTTCTCGTTTCCTCCTTGTTTTTCTTTTTGATGAGTTATAGGGTGACTCTGGAGGTGCCTTAGGTGGGATAATAATCTGATAAGATGAAAACAAGCACCTCCATGTTGCACAAGAGGGTCAGCGCATCGTTTACTGTAAATGGGAGATTTGGGTGATATTCCTAGAAAATTGTAGGTTTAAAGCCAGAAATGGAGCAAGGCCTTAAGCAACTATGCTAATTCTGCTGCAAGTCTTGCTCCTCACAAGGCTGAGGCTTCAACCGGACTCCCAGGCGAGGGGCGGTTGGATTTGCACAGAAACTCACCTTGGTTTTTCTGCACATCCTTGGGTCTTCTCTCCTGTTCTAATCCGTGACCATGATCACGACCCACCCCATCCCAGACATGCAGTCACACATTTGCATAGCCAGTCATCATCCTTTCTCCAGCCTCTCCAAGCAGCTCCCACACCTGCGGGGTCTGTGTCTGCAATCCCACTAGGCAGTGTGCATGGGACAGTGTTTGCCAGGGGGCTGGGATGAACAACCCAGGCACCACCTTGGCTCAAGACTCTCCTGTGTGCTCATTGTGATTCAAAGGAGGCACCTCACTTCTTTTGCCTCCATCTCAGCCCTCTATGTTGACTTTGAGAATGGAAATAGAGTCGGGTGTGGTAGCACAAGCCTTTAATCCCAGCACTCGGGAGCCAGAGGCTGGCTGATGACTGTGAATTCAAGGCCAGCCTGGCCTACAAAGCAAATCTAGGACAGCCAAGGCTACACAGAGAAACCCTGTCTCAAAAAACCAAGAGAGGGTGGAGGGAGGGTGTACCACCTTGCCTACGTCTTCAGGTACCTGGCTCACTGTGCTGCAAACACTACCTCCCTCATCCTGACCAAGGCCCCTTTGTCTTGACATGGGCACACTGGAGCTGCTTCTGAAGCTAGACATGCCTGAGGGAGTCCTGAGACCTACCTACTCTGCCCTGGACCAATGGACCCCTGGCAGACATGCCTGGGCAGCGTGTCTCAGCATCCTCCACATGCAAGCAGTCCACTCATTCATAACTCCAGAGGGTGGCAGCTAGAATTATAATCCTGCCCCATCAGGACCACCCTTCTTTCACTCCACATCTGCTCTTGAGTGGCACCTTACAGGACAGGTCCAGATGCTGCCCAAGACCTGCCTGACTTCTTTCCCTTTTAGAAGCAGAGAAATTAGATACATGTCCCAAGTCCTTAAAGCACCTGGACTGGGTCCAGGGATGTCAGTCAGGAGGTTGGAGGACAGAGAGAGCCATCAAGACAGCCCGGTGGGTAAAGGCGTTTGCAATGAAACCTAATCACCTGAGTTCAGTCCTTGAACCCCACATGGCAGAAGGAGAAAATGGTGTCCTACAAGTTTCCCTTTGACCTCTACACAGGGGGCGTGGCACACATGTGCAATTACACTAGATGGAAGGATGGATGGATGGACAAATGGAAGGATGGGTGGATGGATGGATGGACGGACAGATGGACAGATGGAAGGATAGATGGATGGATGGATGGATGGATGGATGGGTGGGTGGGTGGAAAGATGGATGGATGGATGGACAGATGGACAAATGGAAGGATGGATGGATGGATGGACAAATGGATGGATGGATGGACAGCTGGAAGGATGGGTAGATGGATGGATGGACAGATGGAAGGATGTGTAGATGGATAGATGGATAGTGAGATGGAAGGAAGGATGGATGGGTGGGTGGATGGATGGACAGATGGAAGGATGGACGGATGGAAGGATGGATGGATGGATGAAAGGATGGATGGACAGATGGAAGAATGGATGGACCAGAGAAGCAGGGATTGAACCTGGAAAACCAGAAGGCTGGTGCCAGCTGAAGCTTCCGACCTTGACAGCAATCATCAAAGTGGCATAGGAATCAAACACTCAGTGACAAGGACAGGGAGATAAGCTAGTAACAGTGAAAAACACTTGCCCATAGACACCAGCCCTGTGGCCCAGGCCAGCTGAGTGCCCTGCCATGCACCCCAGGGGTAGAATGGGTGGCTCTCCAGGGAAGCGAGAACATCAGCCAGAGGAAAGGCCAGTAAATAGGGCAGGAGCCTCCCCTACAACTTGCCATGGAGTTCCCCAGAGCTGTTCCCCAGATGCGAGTCACAGACCCTGGGTGATCCCCACCCAGTGGGAGCCGTCGGTGGCGAAGGAGTGCAGGTGAGGCACTTCCACCCACCTTGAGCTCTTCCTACCTACCCCACCCCAACACCCCTCCATGCCCCTACAGGCACACGTTGCAAGCTCTGTGCATGAACACAGTTCACCTTGCAAGGGCCACTCAACTGTGCCAGGACATCCTTTGTAATCATCTCATGCCCTTTACCCGTATTAAGACCACCTCAGGGATGGCAGAAGTGAGGCCTGGCGCCACACCTTCTCCCTTCTCCCTGGAGCCAACCTTTTCATGCTAGTAAAATCAGATTTACATGAGCACCAGGGGCCTGACAGGATGAATCAGGAAGACGGCATGAGAGCAGGCTGGCCACAGCTCCCCTGTTCCTTGACAGACACTCCTAGACAGGAGGATCACTGCAGAGCAGCAGGGAGTCAACTCCAGTTTTGCCTTCTGTGTGACTCCTGGCAGGCAAGTCAATGAACCTCTGTGAGACTCCGGTTCCTCATTTGCAGACTCCTGGGCCTCTGGGCACATGGTAGGGATGACTACCCTAAGGTCCATGGGCAAGAAGAGTGAGCCATCCATGGGCCTCATCCACTAGAAATCCTGTCATACCCCACCATGCTCAGAAGGGAGACTAAAGCCCCCGCTGAGGCCCTCAGAGGCCCCGCTGGGTTCCCCACTCTCTCCAATGTACCCTCACTCCAGACAAGTAGCTTCTTTGCTACCCCAAGAACCCCTAAGCACAGTCTCACACCATGGCCTCTGCGCATGTGAGGCTCTCACATGGGATATGGCCAGTTACCCTAACCCGCTATGTCCTCTTGGCTCTGTGGAAGCAGTCCTCACCACTTCAGCCTCTCCCCGACTTGGTTCACTTTCTCCCGACACGTGCCACACTCTGAGTGCTCCCCATTGGCTCACGTGTGTAAAGCCCACCTCATCCTGGAGGATACATGCGCATGTTGAGAGGACAAACAGAGAACGAAATCCTCTGGTTCTGAGAGCAGCACTAGGCACCCGGTGAGCCCTCCACAGATCTTTGTGAAAAAAAAAAAAGAGATGGATACAGGAACACTCTGGTCTCATAAGGCTAAGGACTGGGAAAGATTCACATAAGTTAGATCCCAGGCATGCATCCACACGTGCAGAACTAGACACATCTTGCATGTACATGTGGACACTCAGGCATGTGTGGGCATGGAGAAAGCATGCACAAAAGGAGAAGCCACAGGCAAAGAGCCTTCTCTGCTAGCACTCACATGCACATACACTCGTGTGTACATGCACATGCACACAAATGTGCACACACACTGGCACTCACACACACACACACACACACACACACACACACCCCTGGCTGCCCTCTGTGTAGCCATGCCTAACACCCTGATGGGAGTCTTCTCCAGATGAGAGAGCAGCTCTGTTTCAAAGTCTATCTAGTCCTGTCTCTCTCATAATATGCGCCCCAGACCAAGGTTGGGACCTTTCACCTCTCCCACCATGTCCCACTCCATTGGTCCTCCCTACCACTAGTCCCCTCTCCCACTGACTAGTATAACCTGCTGAGCTGAATTCTTGCTGGCGCTTTTAAACAATTCCAGTTATTTGGGGGGAGGGGTACTACTACTGTGTCTCCAAGCGGCCTGCGGAATGGGCAAGGAGGGAACAGAGGGGACCCACCTTAGAGCAAGGACGCTGCCAAGTTGTTTGTGCTACTGTCTAGAGCCTCAGTCTGCTCAGCCTTGACTCCGGCCTCTTTATGCCTGGACCAGGCTTCAGGGAAGCCTTGTGCCTCTGTACCACCTCTGCCTTGAGCCCTGCTCCTCATTTCCCACGCAGATGAACCCTGCCACCTTCTCCAATGCCTCACCCAGATGGGGGCTCTGACAGCACCCTCTGCCCAACCCATCTGTGTCACTCCGTTTGGCTGACACTCTGCCTCCTGTAGGATGTAAGTCCTTAAGGGCAGACGGTGAAGTGGTACCTTCCTACCCACGCCTCTTCCCAGCACGGGTCCTGGACCCAGGAACTCCTCCAGGACCTTGAGAAAGGGGCCAGCGATGTGGGAGTCTGCACTGAGATGGAGTTTGGGGTCTGCGGCTCCTGGATCCTGACCTGAAACTAACTAATCACCCATCTTCCCTGTCCTGCCATCCTTGATGGCCTCAGTCACTGAGGACTCAGCAGGGCCATGGGACTGTTCTGACCCAAAGGATGGAGGCAGAATATCCTGGGAACTCTCAGGGCAGGTGTGAGCCAGGTACAGGCCAATGCCAAGGGGCGTCAGAACAGAGCGGGTGGGAGAAGAGAGTCTCCAGCACCCACACCCACTACCATCGCCGGAATCAATGCTACCCTCTAATACCATGTTTCCTATTACTACCCTGGTGCCACCATCATAGTGTGATTGTTTACCTACTGTCTTCCCATCAACCCCTTCACAGGTCTGGCCTCACTACACACACACACACACACACACACACACACACACACACACACACACTTATATGTATACATACACACATGCCACCTATTGACACAAACATATACATATGTACACATATAGACACACGCACATACACACAAACATACACATACACAAACATATAGACATATACCATATACACATACACACTCATATGTGTGCGTACACATCCCACCTACAGACACACACACACATATATACATTCGCACAAACACACACACCACGTATAGACACATATACATATCACACGCATGCACAAACAGCTATGATAGGGCAGAGCCAAGTGCCTAAAGTGACCCAGCCCCTCTCCTGCAACAGCCCACTATGCCACTGAGGGAGACATCTTTCTGAATCCCTGAGGTCTCCTGCAGAGCATGAGCCCGGCCTCAAGCAGAGAGTTCCCAGGATGGCCAGAGGATGCTATAGACCCGGGACAAAGAGGGTCAGTGAGGAGGGGCTGGGAGATGGCGCAGTGTGTGAGGGCACTTGCTGTATGACTAGGCTCTGAGCACCCATGTAAAACACTGGCCACTGACATGTGCATCTGCAATCCCATGCTGGGGCAGGGCTGAGAGGATCACTGGGGCTTCCTGGCCACCAGCCTGGCTCTGGGTTCACGACAAACCGTGTGTGACAGGAATAAGACAGAGAGTGATAGAACAGGACACCTGACATCCTCCTCTTCTAGGTTTTGTGTGTGCAAATATGAGCAGATGGAAGGATAAAATGAGCAACCAGGAGATGTCCCTTAGGATCTGAGATCCCTTGGGGAACAAGTGGCCTTCATATCAGCCACCATCTGGAGATGGCGGGAGGGGGGCTGTTGGTGGAAGGGGGCTCTCCAGGGTTGGGGTTTGGAGATGGAGCCCAAATATGACGTTATGACCTGGCAAGTTTCCTACATCGTCTCTTGGACCACCCCCCATGCTGCTCTGTGGGGAGTCTGTCTCTCCACTTTATAAATAAGCAGATGGTAACTCATGTATGTACCCAGCCAATAGCAAGGACTGAAGGACTGTTGGCGCCCAGAACCTCCAGTAGGTCAGAAAGCTCTGAACAGTACCAGGACTTGATGATGACACCTTCTTAGGACAATGTGGCACCAGGACGCAGAAGGATGCAGCTCAGAGGTATCCTAGAAACAGGTCTACCTAGTTGTTGGGACCGAGGACTAGAGCTTCCCAGGAAAATCCTTCCTATAGTCCATCCTCTATCAGGATTTGGACACCAGTGCAGTTTGGGAGTCAACCCTACTGTGTCCCACTCCCATATTTGCCAGGGAAATGGACCAATGGACCAAGCTGGGCCCACTCTCCTGATCTACTTCCCATAGAAGATTAAAAAAAAAAAAAAGCTGCCAAGTCTCCTGGTCCCACCACCAGTGCAGGGACAGCTTCCTGTCTGCAGGGACAGGCACTGCTGTAGTGGCAAGGAGAAGTGGTTATCCATGTGGCTCTCCCAGGCTGTCCCCATCACGGTTATGTGCCTTGCCAAGCAGCTGCCTGGCAACAACCATGTGGCCTCTGATCAAAGGAGCCACAGGTAGACTCTGCCTGCAGCCTGGGCAAGACACTCCTTATCTCTCCCAGGCTTCAGGAACTTTCTAGACCAGGAACCCAGTGGGACAGGAAGGGCTAGGCCAAGGAGTGTGGGAAGGGGCCCAAGGAGTGGCTAAGAGATTTGAAGCTTAAGGCATGAGACTGGGGTCAGGTAGAAGAAGTCAGTGGTTACCCTCACGTCTCTCTATCTCTACTCTGTCTTTATTCCCTGGGCCCAGCTGCTGTGTGACCTGGGGCAAGTGCTCCACCTCTCTGAGTCTCTGGCTCCTTTTCCACCAAGGGGGAACCACAGAGACCGTTATGTAGGTCAGAGTCTGCCAGACACACAAGACAGGGTACTCAATTTGTGATAATAAAAGTGAGAGTTGAGCTCCATGAAGGACAAGGCCTGTCATAGGCTATTTTCTCTTTCAATGCATGTGGTCCCCTGGGATGTGGAGTCTGCTGGCATCTCCTCTTGTAGAACGCTGAAGCTAAAAAAGAGAGATGGGAGAAGTTTCCTAAATAGCACAGCCAGTAAGTAAGTGACTAACATATGTTACCTGGGGACTGGGCTATTTCAGCTGAGTACATAGCAGGCTGCCAGCTTCTTCCCACAGCCCCAACCCAGGCAACCAATAGCACGATCATCATCTATCCGTCCATTGTTTTTTCAGCCCTTCAGGAGGAACAGTGAGTAACAGCAGCTAGCAACTGGTAGGTGTCTGTCTTTGATAACATAACAGCCAGCGAGGGTTAATGCAGCTGCCTGGCATCGCTGGGCTCTGTGAGGTCACACTGGAGTTTGATCCAGGAAAGTGAGGGGAGAGCGTGCACAGCACGTTGAAGTCAGAACTGAGGCTGCTGCGGGCCGTGTGGCCAGAGTGGGAGATCCTGGAAGTGGCTCCATGGAGACCAACAGCACTGATTGCCAATGCAGCCCCAGGGCAAGAGGCTCAGGGAGCAGGAAGAGGGAGGGCGAGAGTCTCCGATAGGGGGCTATCAGGGAGGGAAGGAGAGGACAGAGCAAAGTAGGGGAGTGGGGCATTGCTTCCTGCATCCTGTCCCTGATAAGACAGGAAGCTACTGCCTCTCGGTGCCCTCTACCTACTGCAACCAGAAGGAGGAAGAGGAAGTAGATGGGAGAAACCCCCAGCTGGAGATGCCCCACCCATCCATTCTGGAAGCCCCTCTCCTTGTCTAAACGGATGCTTCCAGAGTCTGGGCCCGACCACGCCCCTTGCTTACTGCATGCCCCGTGCCCCTGCTCTTCCCACAGTTCCATCCTCACAGGACTTCTTGCTTCTGACTGGCACCAGGCTCCTCCAGGGCACTCCTAATGCAGAGGATGGAACGGAGACAGGAGTTCGTTCCTGAGCAAAGAAAGAGCTGCTTGAGACTGAACCAACGGACTGATGAATAGATAAGCAATGGGACGAGTCCCCGGGGCAGCGACACTGAGTGAGAAAACATGTGGACAGAGTAGCAAGATAAAACAGAGATTTAGGGGAACGAAAAGAAAAAGGAGTGGGGGTGGGGGATAGGTCGGAGTCAATGGATACTAAAAAGGGGAAAAGCAAAAAGAACCCCCATCAGGTAGAGGCACCATGACTAAAGCCAAGAGCCCAGAGAAAGGCCAGTGCCTTCAGCCCTATCCACAAGGCCCAGATCATAGGCTCTGTAAGGTTGGCCCACTGCTTGTGTTTACAAATAAAGTTTTATTAGAATCTGACCACTCCCCTTTGTGTCAGGATTGCCAGGGCTGCTTTCAGGCTATGGTCCCTGAAGTGGTGTGAGCTGCAACATTCAAAGTTTGTACTACTCGGCCCTCTTCCAGAAAGTGTCCCCCTAGCAGAGCCAAAAGACAGAAAGATATGGCCTAAGCCCACCAGGTGATGACTGCGACACCCCGCCCCACCCCACCCCACCCCCAGCCTTCAAAAGGCACTCATTTGTCCATCTCTAACACAGTTCATAACCCTCTCCGGGCAGCCTTTTCCATCTTAGGACAGCCACGCCTGCCGTCTGCAGAGCAAGACATCCTGTCCTCATCCTCACCCTCACCCGAACCTCCCTCCTTGACCGGCATGTTTACCCTGAACTCTGCCCTGCATCCCCACCAGCCAGGCGGGCTTAGCCTGGCTGGATCCCCCTCTCCAGCGGGAAGGCCATGAGTCACCAAGTCCAGAAAGGGGACATCTGCTGGCCTCCTGTGCTCAGCTAAGCAAGACGGAGAGCCTGCCCCCCCCCACCACCACCACCCCCTACCCCTCTCACACTCTGCTGCTCTACTCTGTGTTTGCTGGTGTGGAAGCCAGCAGCCTGGGAGGAGACCAGCTCCAGTCAACGCGTGGGCCATTTGAACCTGAGTGTTTACTTCAACTTTGGTTTCGCCTTCAGCTCCCAGGATGGTTTCCTGTCCTGATAGAGTTGGGGGGGGGGCGGTATGGGACCTTGGAGAAGTCTGTGCATGGGAGGAAACAACACTGCTCTCCTTTGAGCCCCCGTGCAGATACCCCCAGCCCCCACTTTACAGGGGAACACCCACAAACTGTCCTGTTACCCACCCTGAGTCCAACCCTTTTTCCTGCTTTATCCATTCTGGAAACTTCTAGAATACAGAATCTCAATGCGTTGATTTGGAACTTTCTCTCTCTCTCTTTTCTTCTTCTGTGGTACTGAGAATTGAAGCCAGGGATTCGTCTGCGCAAGAGAAGCTCTCTACCACAGAGATATGTCACCAGCCCACTTTTTATTTACTTTGAGATAGGGTTTCACTCAACTATCTGGGTTGGCCTCGAACTGATCTTATAATCCAGGATAGCCTTGAACTTGTGATCCTCCTGCCTCAGCCTCCCACAAGTAGCCTGTGCCACCATGCCCCACTTTTGGTCCCCGTTGAACACATAGGAATACCAACACCTCTAGACTTGGGGAGGCTTCTTTCTCCCAAAAGACTACAAGGTGTTCAACACAGTGTGAGCTCATGGGAAGGGCCCATAACGCAGGAGAAAAGAAAACGGAACCCGGCCAGGTTCAAGGATGAGCCATGCATTACATGTGGCTTCCTCACCCCCTCAGAGCCAGGGTTGGGTCAAAACTGGTACCCAGTCAGTGGACACACCTTCCTTCAGACACACAGGGCTGCATCCAGATTGCTATGTGAATCCAGAACTCAGCCTGACCCATATGCCAAGCTCGAAGATGATTCTGTTTGCTATGGGTCTAAGTCCTCCTGCATCAGCCGCAGGCCGAGCCAGCCCAGTGAAGAACGGGAGGGGACCCTGCCGTGGGAGCATACCTGGCCTGCTGCTGCCCCCATGGCGTCACCTGCACACATTAATGAAAAATTCTCGACGCGGAGCAGAGCCAGGCCAGACCAGGAAATTGCAAAGTCGCGGGGGCCTTACCTCAGCCTCGCTGAACACTGCTTTTATAGCTCCACGTGTAATAACATAAAAGCGTAATTCATACAAGTATCACTTTAAGTGGGATGGCAGGAGGGGGCCCGTGCCCGGGGGCGGAGGCGGGTGTGAGTGCCACATTGACTGGAGATGCCAAGTGAAGGGAAAGGCAGGATGTGTGGCTCACCTGCCTGCTGTCAGCACAGCCGTTGAGTGGACCAAGAACCCTGGGCTCTGGACGAAATATCCAAGAGCTACCAGTGAATGTCACAGAGAGAGAGAGAGAGAGAGCATCAGAGCCTAGGGGCAAGAGCCGCCTGCATGGGTTGCATTCTGGCTGTGTGACCTTGGGTGGTCAGTTGCTCTCTCTGAACTGCTAATTCCCTGTCTGTAAATAAGAAGATTTGCTGAGCGGACCCAAGGCCCTCATTAGTAGCCCTCCCTCTGCCTAGGCCTGTTTCTCCCGGGTGAGAGAGATTTCCAGGCACTGAGCCGTGCCAGGAAATGGCCTGGGATCGCCTCATTAAACACAAAGGGGTATTTACACTGGGAGAAACAAATATTTATCTGTGGATGAGAAAGATGAAGGTTGTTGGAACCCTACTCTGGCTCAGCTCAGCCTGGACAGAGACAAGGGAAGGGCGTGAGGGAGGGCTCAGAGTCAAGAGGACGGGGCTGGGAGTCAGGCAGACTGGGTCCCCATCCCAGCTCTGCTCTGTTCAGCTAAGGGCCGCCTCCCCTGGATCTGGTGTCTTCTTAGGGTCACAGCACTAGGAACACCTCAGCTTCTCAGGTGGATGGGAGGCTGCAGAGACAACACATCCAGGGCAGGAAAGAGTTTGGCCCCTGAGACTGTGGGCACTTTGCAGTCTCCCAAAGGCAGAAGATACAGACAAAGAAAGACAGGCATGTGGCAAGGTCTCGCTGGTGACCTGCACCAGTGGCTCTGGGTGCTGTCAGCACCAGGCAGCCCGGTCCCTGGACACATCACCCCCACGGAAGGTGGATAACCATGGGTCAACAACAGCCATCCTTGGTTCTCAATGGCCTACCGCCAAGAGAGACCGCCAAGAGAGGCCACAGGTGGATGGTCTCCCAGAGACAGGGGCGCAAGTTCAAGAGCCATTTGGTCAATGGAGGAATCCTAGGGTGTTTCCTGCACAGGGCCAATCCCAGGACAGATTTCCTGGAAAACAGCTGTTTTCCTCCACCTGTCTGGCTACCACCTGGTCCTGATCCAGACATTACTCCCCCTAGCTAGACTACGTTGGTGGCATCCTGGCTGCTCTTCTTTCTGCATCCTTGCTCACTACCCTTTTCCCACCGGCAGCCAGCATGTTTGAATTTTGGAAGTGGTTGAGGGTGCCTGAGGTCAGAGGAGAGGCTGTCTATGAAGTGGACGGAAAGCAGGAAAGAAGGTGGTCGGATGTGGGAAGAACTTCCCGCCATCTTCCTGTAGCCTCACTTCAGGGAAGCTTCAGCCGCTGCTGGGATGCAAACCACGGTGGGCCCAGAAGACCCCAGAACTATGGCAAGCCATGATGTGAGCAAGCCAGGCTGGCCAATAAGCAGCAAAGCCTCCTCCCGGCCCCAGGGCCAAGCAGCCCCACCAGGCAGACCCTATTTGTTTTACACTGAGACTGTGGAGTCACAGTCCTGTTTGTTGAAATGACTCTAGGGTTCTCCTCCCACTGGGGACTTGAAAGTGACATTCTTCAACCAAACTAAGAGGAGGGCAGGAGCCAGCAGAGGACAGTGGAGGGAAGGGCAGTTGGGGACAGGCTAGGGGAGGGCGATGCTCTGAGTAACCGTGGATAGTGGGTCCATCAAAAGGACTCACAGAAAAGGGGTTCCAGGACGTGGTATGGAAAGGATGGGGAAGATGTTAGCACACTAAAGTCTGAAAGCTAAAGTGGGGAGCAATGCCCAGAGCCCAAGGAGCTGCAGCCAGATATCAAAGGACTTAGAGGAGAGAGAGCTGGCTGCCGACACGGACCCTTTCAGCTCCCACCCTCCCCTTTGGCTGAATCCAACCAGCAGCAAACAGCCTAGACTTGAAGCTACTCCTGCAGAGTCTCAGGACTGTTGAATGAGGCAAAGCCCCAAGCCACCTAAAGCCTCTGGACAGAGCAGGAATGCTCCCTAGGAGTGGAAGTCGCCAGGTTCCAGGATCCACCCTGTCCCTGAATCAGGACGGGCAAGGATTGGCACATAGGCCTATCATGCCAACACTTTGGGGTTGGAGGACGATCAGGAGTCCAAGACCATCCCCACCTACATATAAAGGTCAAGGCCAATGGAAGAGAGGGAAAGGATGGGAAGTGAGGTGGACCCGAGTTCAAATCCAAGCTCTGTGCTTCCAGGTCAGGAAAACCTTAGGGGCAGGCATGGGGAGGTGCCCACTCCCCTGAGCTAAAACACTTACCTGGTCCGTGGGGTTGAAAAGGCAGATTGCAGCCTGGAGAGATGGCTCAGTGGGTGAAGTGCTTGCTCTGCAATCATGAGGACCTGAGTTCAGATGTTCAGCATTTACTTAAAGGAGTAGCAGTGAATGCTTATAACCCTAGTGCTGAGCAGCCCAGGCAGGAGAAACCCAGGGGAGCTCCCTGGCTGCACAGCTGAACTGAAGCAGTGATCTCCAAGTTCAGGGAGGGACCCCATCTCAAAAGAAACACACACACACAGAGCATTCATATACATGTGCACTGCACACACACACACACACACGCAAACATTCATGCATACACATGAATGAGAAGGGAAAAAACACACTTATAGAAGCTGAAGAAATGATTGAGATAGATATCCTGACCTACAGCAACTTCTGGCCTCTTTACGTACCCTCATTGGTAAATACACAGGCATACACATGTGAACACACACACACACACACACACACACACACACACACACACACACAGGAGAAAGGAGGTTCCAAATGCCCAGATGTTATCTGTGGGTCACACAGTAAGGATCCCAGGCCCACCCTCATTGCAAATCCACCTTCTTGCTGTTGGCTGAGGACTTTGAAAGCTAGCCAGTACTCCTGATTGAGTGCAAGGTGCCCACCCTGAGTGTCTTAGCACCGAGGGGAAAGCCATATGTAGACAGCTCTGGGTAGTTCAGCAGGCATGGTGCAGGGACCTTTCTTCACAGGCCTCATGCCCCTCACTAAGTTAGAGGAGGGTTTGGCACTGGAGCCCTGCTGGCCAACCCCTCTGCAGTACCCAAGCTTCTCTCGGATTGGATTGGATTGATTTGGATTGGATTGGGTTGGATTGGACTGCCAGCATGTCATGGCAGAGAGGAAGGGGTCATGACAAGGGAAGGAGCTGTGAGTTCCAGGCACCCAGCTTGTCCCCACAAAGCCTACAGTAAATGCCACAAGTGTGCTCTGCCCTTCTGCCTCTAGGTGGGGTGATGGTGGGGCAGTGGTAGAGAGCGGTCCTCCAAAACCAGAATGCCACAGAACCACACACTGCTCATGAAAGCAACTGTGTGCCCTTGTGTCCCCATGGATGCCCACACTCAAACACAGCACACATGTGTTCTGTGCGTCCTAACTCACATACAGGACGTTCTCTTGTCGTGCTGAGCCACTCTGGTGTGATGCCAGGTCTGTCTTTCTCTCACTCTTTAGGGAAACACAACTCCATGAGACTGCTAATGTCCCGAGACACGTGTGCTTGCCCCAACTATGTCCCCAACACTATGCCCCCAACAAACTCTTGCATTCTAGGCCTTATACTGCAGGCTCCTCTCAAGACGCCAGCAATATGTTCACATGATGGTTAAAGTCAAAGGGGAGGGGTGGAAATCAGTAGTAGACATAGAAGCGAAAGAGTCGATTAATTAAAAGGATGAGGCGCTGGGATGTGACTCGTTGGTAAAGCACTTACCTAAGTGTGCACAAGGTTCCGACTTCCATCCCCAGGACGGCACAAACCAGGTGGCACATGCCCAGCATCCCTGCATGGAGGCTGAAAGAGAAATATCAGAAGCTCAGGGTCATTCTTGGGTACATAGTAAGTTCACAGCCAACCTGGGACACATTGAGAGCCTATTTCAATAAACCAAATAATATGAGCCAGGGAAAGGGCACACTGGGTGCAGGGGTTTGAATAGGAATGCCCCCCCCATAGACTTGAATATGTAAATGCTTGGTGATTAGGGAGTGGTGCTATTTGAGACAGATTAGGAGGTGTGGCCTTGCTGGAGGAAGTTTGTCACTGGGCATGGGCTTTGGGGGTTCGAAAGCCCAACCAAGCCAGGCGCAGCATTCTTTCTCTTCCTGCTGCCTGCAGATCCAGATGTGGAACCCTCAGGTCCTTCTACAGCATCACATCTGCCCACAGGCCACGATGCTTCCCACCATGGTGATAAGGGACTAAGCCTCTGAAACTGGAAGCCAGCCCCAAGGAACTGTTTTCCTTTAAAGAGTTGCTGTGGTCACACACACACGCACACACACACATACACTCATTCACACACACACTCATTGACACATACTCACATATGCACACTTACATGTATACACACTCACACACATATACACTCACACACACTCACAAACACATACACACTCACATGTGTACTCACATATATTTCCACATACACACATGCTCACACTCAAACACATATATACAATCACAAACATACACACTCACACATATACGCTCACATATAGACTCACAATACACTCACTCACACACATATACACTAATAGACATACACTCACACAATGTATATATGCACTAACACACACTCACACATACACACAAACTGACACATCAATCACTAATAAAGATAAAAAGTGTTTTAAAATAATTGTAACAATAAATAAAAGATGGCAAGTTCCTGTACAGAGTAACGTTCTGACTGGTATTTGTCCTCCTGAAATGCTGTACTGTGTGTGCGGTTGGTTGTGGTTCCTCCACTGGGAAAGCCTAGTAATTTCAATTTCATATCCTGATAAGAAGGTCTCCAGCAGCGAATCCCTTTTCAGCCTCTCCAAACAAACTTCCAAACTTTCAGACCACAAATCCCCCCTGCACCCCCACCCCCACCCCCACCCCCCTGTGTCAGTTGCACGGCCCTCTCCAGACAGGTGGCAACAGGGCACCTGCAGCCCCAAACCTCAGGTCACACCTGTCATTCTGCCTGACTCTTCCAGGCCTGCATCCTGAGACTCCACTGTTACAACAGAGACCAGCCACAGATCTCCCACCCCAGACCCCCGTCTACTATGGGTTCAAACAAGAAAGCTGCCCCTTCCCTCAACCTGCCCCTCAACCCCGAGCATCCTGCAGTATTTCGGGTGAATCCCTCACTGGCAGTGGAGGCTGGTACGAGTAAGAGAATGTAAGAAATTACACAGCCTTTCTTGGAGTCCACATCTGATTCGTGTTCACAGGCAAGTGAGGGCTTTGTCTTCGGCCTCTGTTTCCCCATCTGCAAAATGAGGGCTATAGTCTTACCGCATAGGCCTGTAAAGAGGGCAAAGCTTGGCTTCCAGGGTTATAGTCCCTGATCCTGGGGAAGGAGGCAGCAGCCCCAGACCTGCCTCCAGCTCTGAGTTGGGTCAGCCCCGACTTCCCTTCCCCTTACCTCGGCCACCAGAGCACCTGCTTCCGGCGGCCCCAACTTCCTGAAGTGTAAAACTTTAGGTCAGACACAGCTAGAGGTCCACAGCCTCCTCCCGGCCAAAATCCATAAATAACGCAGCTCAGCCAGCTTGGCCAGGTCATGAGACTTTTCCTCCTTACCCAGCATCATGCTGGGCCTCCATGCAGTCCTGACTGCCAGACAGGTAAGGTCATCTCTGCATCACACTGGGAAACTGAGGCACAGGAGAGGAAGCCAAAGTTGTGAGCCTGACGTATAAGCCAGTCCCTCCCACTGCCCCTCACCACCCCAATGGATGACCTCCTGCCCAAAAGCCAAACCCCTCCAGCCTGAAGTCATCCCCACCAGAGCACAAAGTTGTCCTTTGGGGGAACAAAGAATAGCTAGGATCTTGAGGCCAAAAGATGTCCAGGACATGCTACCCCAGTCTGTAGATAGAGCCACAGGCAATACCCAAAAGAAGGGGCACAGGTAGATGTCAGGAAAGTCTCTTCACAAAATCAGGAGACAAGGCTGGGTTTGGAGGAGCTGGCCACCCCTGTGCTGTGGCTCATGGAACCCTGCAGCACACACAATGCAGCCCAGAAGCCCAAAGTGTCAACCCCCCAGGGCCTTCAGAGTGAGTTGCACACACACTGAGCAAAGGCCTGAGCAGAGGCCCACAGAGCAGTTCCCACAGCGAGCAGAGCCGGGCCTCTGAATTCCAGTCTCTGGTGCTCTTTCTTGGCACACCATGGGCGTGTCCTCGGACTGTGAGCTTTTGGCCTCCTGCTTGAAGTCCCTTTATCTTCTGACAGAGAAGCCTGTCATGCCTTCCAGCTGGGAGCTGAAGGTTCTCTGAGCATCTGGACCATCCTCTGGTCACTTAGAGGTTTCAGCCACCACCCCTCGCCTCTCCTTTCTAAATGCCAAGAGCATACCATGTGTCCTGGAAGGTAAAGTCCACCCTGTTGAAAGCCACTTCCCTGGACAGTCAGTGCTATGCTCTGCAGTGTGCCACTGAGACACCTGTACCCTTTCCACCCTCAGTCTCCACAGCCCAGGATGGGCCCCGGGGCCCTGAGCCCCAGCTCCGGCTAGAGGGAAGGGACCCTCACAGAAGAGGAATGTGGCCACAGCTGCAGGGCCCCAAAGCACTGAGGAGACACGAAGACGGTTTTTTTCCCTGTGACTCAGGTCTCAGGAATGTGTCGCCCAGTGTGGCCACGAGCCAGACTGCCACCCCCCAACGCCATGCCGACCCCCACAACCCCAGGGCATCCACCTTTTATTAGAACAGAAAAAGAGGCAGGTGCCAGGTCTCCAAGAGCCCATTAAGAAGTCAATAAAGACCATGGAGGGGCTGCTAGGCCGGCTACCCTGAGCAGGAGGCCCTGCTACCACGGAGAAGTAACAGGGACACCAGCCCCAGTCCGCTGTGGGCTAGCTGTGCCACATCGAGCTTGCTTCCTGCCTGTACTTCTTTGGTTCTCAAATTATTATTTTTAGGGTTGCTTTTTATTTATCATGTAATTTTCTGGTCCAGTTTTTGCTGGTGAGGAACCTCCGCAGACTACAGGCTATGGTTGTTCTGGGCGGAGCTACCTGACCTGCCTCTCGGCCAGTCAATGTGGCCTACATGAAAGGCAGCTTGGGATGCTCCGTGAATTCCTACCACGTGCCTCCAGGCTGCCACATGTGCCCTGGAAGACTGAGAGGCGCAGTGGGCTCCAGTTCCACATCTGTAAAGTTGGGTCACCCCTGAGTCTTCCCTAACAGAGTTTAGGACATTGCTCTCTGATTTTATGCTAAAAAACAAACAAACAAACAAACAAACAAACAAAATCATCTTTTTATTGATTCTTTGTGAGTTTCACATCATGCACCCGTCATATCTGCCCTTCGTCCCTTGCAATCTCCCCCAAAATAAAACACACACACACACACACACACACACACACACACACACACACACACACACACACACACGCACACATACCAAGGGGGGAAAAGCATACAAAATATCTAATCATGGAAACTGTAGTATGTCACAATGTATTCCTCTGCCCACACATCTTCACTTGCAAATGTTGATTGAAATGAGTCATTGGTCTGGTTCGAGATCTCTGACTTCTGTGACATCATCAATATTAGACCTCACTGGGAGGCCGCCTGGTTATCCCATTTTTGTCCTGTGTCATGGAGATCCGACGGCTTTGGATCAGCAGGACTGGCCCTTTCACACGTCCCAACCATTCAAAGATGATACAGATTTTGAGGTAGGCCGATTCAGAGCCCTGGATCTTGGCCTGAGTGTTAGCTGAGCTGGTCAGTGCACTGGCTGGCTCTCCCTTCCACGTAACCAGGGCAAGGTCTCCATCACTGCTCAGGCTAGGCACCCAATGTCGCCATCAGCTGGAAGCAGAGTCAGCCCTTCTGCGCTCACGCCCTCAGGGCCACCTGTCCTGTGCCGGCACCTCCCAGGCTTTTCCTGCTGTGCTGTCCAGTCAAGGCTCAGGGCCCACTCTCCCAAGGATTGTAGCTTGCAAGGGGCTGGACTAGTTCTCCTGCTCTCACACCCTCTCTCACACCATCAGGGCTGACTTACCTTTGTTTTCGCCATCAGGACCACCTCCACTGTGCTGCCTGGGAGCTGCAGGGCCCGCTCTCCCAAGTGCTGCATCCGGCAAGGGACAGGGACAGCTCATCTGCTCTCATGACCCCAGGTCCAGCTCTCCCAACAGCCATAGGTGGCGAGGGGCAAGGAGTAGAGAGGGTATCACCCTGCCCCCCCTGCGTCCACACCACTTCACAGCAGATGAATGACGGGGTCAGCTCCCCTACACTGATGCCCTCAGAGCCAGTTCACCCACACCCCTGCCACCAGGGCCAGCTCCACTGTGGGGCCTGGGTGAGGGGCAGGGCCTGCTCTCCAGAGTGCTGCTGTGGGTAAGAGGTGGGGCCAGCTCTTCAGAGAGCTGCAGCTAGTGAGGGGCAGGACCAGTTCTGCACAGCCCCTAGACATCCACGTGGTCCCTGGCAGCTGCTCCAACTAGGGATGTCCCCATGTTCTTCAGTGGTAATATGAGCTGTGAACATTGACACCGACCCCTTATTCTGTGTAGCCACAGACCCACACATGGCCCTCAGCAGCAGCTTGGGCTGGGACTTCACCACGGCCCCAGGTGGCAGGGCTGGCTGGCCACATACAATAGGCTACTCCTCTCCACCCATCTGTCCACCACATACTCACACATGGTGGTGGCTCCTGCTGCAGGGGGTCATTTGGCTGGCAGGGCCCTGGGTGACATCATCCAGCAAAGCGAGTGCCTACGGCCCGCCTGTGCCATGGGCCAGAGGGCACCTCTGTGGGTGGCATGATGATCTGCAGGTCTCTGTCTGACTTCCTCCTCTCATGCTGCCTGGATTTAATTTGATTTGATTTTTATTATAAGTCCTAGGCATAAAACAACTTTGGCCACCAAGACAGGCATCAAGGTAGGATGAACAAAGGACTGCCATCTGTTCTGCCCCTGACTGATGTAAGAACAGCACCAACAAGGTGTCTCTTTGCCCATTGTCAGAGGGCTGGTTTTTTTAAAAAAGATTTATTTATTATTATGCATACAGTGGTCTGTCTGCATGTACATCTGCAGGCCAGAAGAGGACATCAGATCATATTTCAGATGGTTGTGAGCTACCATGTGGTTGCTGGGACTTGAACTCAGGACCTCTGGAAGAGCAGTCAGTGCAGTGCTCTTAACCTCTGAGCCATCTCTCCAGCCCCTGGCTGATTTGTTTTTATCCCTCCTTTCCCCTCCTCTTCTCCTATGCCCCAATCTTAAACAAAGCCTACAAGCCTAAGCCTTTCCACATTGCTACTCTCTCCTATCCTTAGGGTTTACCCACACCTGCTCAAGCTCTCCAAGTCTACCCAGGTGCCCCAAGCTGCTGCAGCTTCCCTTGGCTCCTCTCAGAAGCCTGCCTCCCAGCACAACGGTCCTAAGTGCATCTCAGTGGCCCCTGCTTTCTCCTGGGGCATTGCCACTGTGCCAAATACCAGCCAAGCCTCTCACGTAACCCAGATGAATTGCACTCCACAGCACCACACAAGGCAAGAACCACCATCCCCATCTTCCAGATGTAGGTGCCGAGCCTCACAGAGGTGCATGGACCTGCTCATGGTCCGTGCATTTCCCACAGCATTGGGAAGTCTGTCCATACAGTTCAAAAACGTTTGAGAGTTCTGAGCACTGAGCCAGGCAATCACTCTTGACTATACAGACAGAGGGCTGATTTCCATTCTGGTTTGCCTTGAAACAGAGTCCTGTGTAACGTAGGCTGGCCTCAGTATTAACCCTCAGGGGCTTACTTTTATTTTTTTTTAATGACATATATGTATGTCCCTGTGCATGCAGGTGCCTGCAGAGACCAGAGGCATCAAGGTCCCCTGAAGCTGGAGTCACAGGTGCTTGTCAGCCACCTCCATGGGTGCTGGGAAGTGAACTCAGGGCCTCTGCAAGAGCAGGTCATACTCAACTGCTGGAGCCTAACCTGGCGTTTCTGATCTTCCTGCTTGCATTTTCCTAGTGCTGGGATCACATGCATGCAGCACCATGCCCAGCTTTATAAAAGTACTGGGGACTCCGTGCATGCAAAGTAAGTACTCGACCAACTGAGCTACATCCCCAGCCACAGACACTTCTGAATTTTTATATTCTGCTTCCCTTCTCCTTCTCCTCCTCTCTCCCTTCTCTTCCCCTTCTTCTTTCTCCTCTTCCTCTTCCCTTGCCCCCTTTCTCCCCCCCCCTCGTTTCTCCTCCTCTTCTTTAAAACAATAACGCATTATATAGCCCAGACCAGCATTGAACTCATGACAATCCTCCTGCCCTGGCCTTTCCACCACAAACCCTAAAATAATGTGATGAACCCCCCCCCCGAGACATCCAGTGGCTCACAGCACCTTGCATCCCCTTCTACCGCCCTGACTCCTCACATTGCTGAGAGCCAGCCTTCCCCTGACATCATCACTTTCCCCCCAGCCTCTGGAGTATGAATTGCATTACAGTCCTCTCTTTCTGGGGGGGCCTTGGATCCAGCTGCCCACTCACCAGTGACTGGGGGCTTCCTTGTTAAAATGTGAGGGGTTAGGGGAGAGAGAAACATAGGAACCTGGTACCTCGGGAACTGCTGAGGGTCTCCACCTCAGAAGCTACTCTTTCCTTCCACATAGCCTTGCCCCTGCCTCTGCCCTGTAGACTCCCGAGGTTATTGAGAGTACAACGCACTATCCTTTGTCTGCTGCTATCCAGGGAGGTCTGCTCTCTACTTGACAGACAGTATGGTGGGCCCCCCAAAGGGCTAAGCTGCATTTATTCCTACAGCATGAGGTATGGGTGGTTTGGCTAGCCTGAGAGTGGTCCTCATAGTGATGCCCAGGCTTGGAACTGACCTTATAGTTTAGCAGGGCTCAAGGGGAGTGCATGCCCAATGGAGACATTGCCCAGGGCCTGGGCGATGGAGGGGAAGTGCCAGCACTGCCCTAGAGGGTACAGGAGGGGCAGTCCCAGCTGTCTTTATGGACGCCTGTGTACATTCACCCTTAGTTCACTGTGCCTCTGGCAGGAACTGCCTGGCCCCAGCAGCCCAACAACAGAGGGCGGAGCCTGGCAGAGAGCTCCTGGTTTGGGCTCGGTGCCCACGGGGCTAGGCTTGTGCCCATGGTGCCTACTGCAGACCCTCCTGACCCCTAGAGCATCATTTTCTTCTCAATCCCAAGGGCTCCTACTCCATGGCCCAGACTCTGGACAATTGTACCAGTTGGCTGCCCTATGGGTAGCAATAAGCCCAGCTCTGCCAACTCATGGAGTCCTCAGAACTGAAATTTCTTCTCTTCCTCTTGAACCTTGAATCATGACCTACATTCCTACAACTCTTCCCTAAAGACTTATTTTTCTTTTTTGCCAAAACGCTAGAGGCCCAAAGGTAGGTAGTACCTAGGCCTCCACATGAAGCAAAGGATGGAGCTGTGGCCAAAAGAGGAAAGGTGACTTCCCGGAGGTCACACAGCGAACTGATGGCAGAGCTGGGGCAAAGACCCTCATTCTGTGATCCCTCTGCTCACACCTGTGGCCTTCGGGCCTCCAGTTCCTGGAGCTAGAACTTCCCGTGAGGACATGACCCTGCCCTTCCAGCCCCCATCTAAGGAGATCCAGAGCAAAAGTCCCTACCAACCCCACATCAGCCCTCTTGAGTGACTCAGAGGCCAGAGGCTCATGTCCCAAGCTACAGCAAGGTCAAGAAGCACCCTTGCCCCCTGCCAAGGTGCCTGGGCCTCCGTGCCACCCCTAAAATAGCCCAGCTCTCACGCCTTCAGATCAGATTGCAGCTCGGCCATCCAGATGGGACTCTTGGCAGGGCGGCAAGCACTTCCCCTCACATCGCCCCTGGTCCCCTCACCTGTCAGCACTCGGGACAGCCTTAAATCAGCCTCCCTCTGGAAGGCACAGCCTTTTCCAGAGGCTGAGAGACAGCGGCAGTGGGAGTGGTCTCAGGAGCTGGAAGGGGACAGCAGGTGACATTGATAAAAAGAGATGCTGGAGGGGTTCTAACGGACAAGCTTGCACTGCCGAGGAGCTGCTGCTGTGTGACCTCCAAAGGGCCACTTAACCCTTTCTGAGCTCACCCACCTGTAAAGTGGGGACAGGGCTCTCTGGCTTATCCAAAGGCTATGACCCAGCAGCAAACGGACCAAAACCCCCTTCCCAGAGGAGTCTCTGTCCCAGATGGCAGAGCTCTAGGCCTGTAGGTACCCAGGTCCAGGAAGATGGCTGTGCTGTTTCATTTAGAGCAGTTCACGATCGGTGAGGAGAGTAGTGTGCTCGCCCTAGGCCAGGAGACGGGCATGAGACATGGGACCCTGGAGCCTTCCTCTTCCCCACCCAGGGCAGAAGAAGCAAGATTCCTTTCCAAAGGCCTCAGCTAAGCTCTGTCCAGCATGTAAGACCCCCCCCCAGGCACCTAAGACACTCAAGGACCCAGTCCCTGCCACTCAGAAGCCCAGAAGAAGGTTAAGGAGAAAGACCCAAGTGTCATTTCCAGCTTCATGAGTGAGGTAAAAAGGCCTAGACTGAGGCTACCACATATGACAGCAGTGCTGGAGTTCTAGGTGGGTGGGCCAGCCTGTGAGGGTGTCATGGTGAGGGGCTCCTGCCCAGGAGGAGATACGCTGGCTGTCACATGTACAGCCATGCTTGCCCAGGCTCTTAAAACCATGAGGCATGGTTTGCTGCTGCGGCCTTGACAGAGGTGCCTGCTTCGCTCTGACCACCTAAGGAGAGAATCCAGGACAGGTAACAACACCCTGGGAAGATATACACAGGCAAGGCAGTCACACACACACACATGCATGCATGCACACACACAACACACAGATATATAACACAACACAATGTATACACACTACACACACACAAAAATATACATATAGATACATCACGCACAAACATATCACACACACATATATATGCCATACACAAACACCACACATACATACAAGCACACAAAACACACATATACACAGCACACAGATACACACACACGATCACACATATGCACATTCACACACATGTTCCCCATGAGCCTACTGTGCCAAGGCTAACTGTAAGGGAAAGTCTGGCTGCATGACCCTCCTTCTCTGAACATGGGGTCACTGAGCAGATGAGCCTGTCCCCAGAACTAGACTGGACCCGTGTGCTGCCTACCAGGCAGAGACCCGCCAGTACTGTCTACCATAGAGCCTGCTCAGTGGTGTGTTTGTGAGTGACCGAATGAATAAAGACAGGAGTGAACTAATGAGATAAAGAGCCCAGAAGATGGAGGCAGTCAAGTGAGCATGGATGCTTCCTTTGGTTCCCTTGAGCCACCCTGAGGAGCAGGAGCTGGTCAACCATGCGGCACTGCAGGTGTCAAAATCAAGAGTGTGACAAAGAAATGGAGCAGGAAGGCGTCTGTTGGGTCAAACTCAGCTCCCTGTCCCCTTACCCCCTCCCCCTCCCCCGCCCCCCCCACCACTGCACCAGCTGCCCCCTCTCCCCTCTCCCATACCTCCCTCCCTGGGGTGTTAGTTCTACCAGCAGCATTGCACCCCTCCAGCCAGCGACCAGCCCAGTCTCCCTCCCTCCCTCCCTCCCCTAAGCTGCTTGACAAAAGCTGTCCTTGTGGGAGCCTGGACATTGTAATTAAAAAGGAAACATAATAAAGCCATCTCTGGGACCAAATCCCCATCCTGAGCATGACGCCCAGCCCACCCCTTGCTGCCCAACAAGGACACATGCCCCTTTGTGTGCCCTGAGCCAGGGCCACGCCCACCCCACCCCACTGGCCACTGCCCCCTCCGTCTCTCCCTTCCTCTTCCTCTATGGTCCTAGCATCGCAGCTGAGTGAGGGTTGATGGCCTTCTCTAACCAGAGAGAAAACTGAGATCCAGACATTCCAGAGCAGAGATCCAGAGCACAGGGACAGTAAAAAGCTGGACTTACTTCAGGAATGAAGTGCTGCCCATGACTTAAAGGGCAGGATTTTGAGGTCCAGAGAGGGTAATAAGATTCCTGGAGGTCACACAGCAAAGCACCTTCTTCATGAAGCTTTTCTGCAAGGAATCTCTTGTCTGTGATGACACTGACCCTATCACCCCAGTAGGGGCCTGAAGCTGAGCCTCAAGGCTGGGGCTGGGGCTGGGGCCCTCACAGTATGGGTCTGGCAACTCCAGAGGTCTTTCAGTTCTGAAGGATACGAGACTGCAGGGCTGACCATGAGCCTGTGTCAAGACTGACCCTGGTCCCTGGGTTAGCCTACTGCTTGTCCCTAGCCACTCAGACTCTTTCAGGCCTCATCTTCTCCCTCACCTGGCCATCTAGCCACCCCGGCCACCCTGACTACCCTGGCCACCCTGGCCACCCCGGCCACCCCGGCCACCCTGACTACCCTGGCCACATTGGCCACCCCGGCCACCCTGACTACCCTGGCCACATTGGCCACCCCAGCCATCCTGACTACCCTGGCCACATTGGCCACCCCAGCCACCCTGACTACCCTGGCCACCCTGGCCACCCCGGCCACCCTGACTACCCTGGCCACATTGGCCACCCCGGCCACGCTGACTACCCTGGCCACATTGGCCACCCCAGCCATCCTGACTACCCTGGCCACCCTGGCCACCCCGGCCACCCTGACTACCCTGGCCACATTGGCTATCTGAAAAGCCTCAGAGACTGTCAGATTACCTGACCCCTTTGGTGCCATCCCAGAGTCTTCTCTCAGCAGCCCTAGGGCTTTAGTTAGGACGGACTGCACACCTGCCTCCCCAGCTGCTACCGTCAGCATTGCCAGGACTCACTTATTCACTATCTGGTAGCCCCCAGAGGCCACAGCACACATGCAAAGCTCAGAGGAGCCCACAGAGACCCATCGGAGGTCAAGCAACCAGGGTCCTAGCTAAGCCAGGTGAGACTATTACAGAGCTGTTAGGATAAGCCGTTGCCATTTCCTGGGCACATGTTGGAACCACCACTGTGCCCTGGTTGCTCCACAGTCTTTCTTCTTATTATTATTATTATTTATTTATTTATTTATTTTATATGAGTACTTTATCTGCAGAAGAGGGCATCAGGTCACATCATAGATGGCTGTGAGCCACCATGTGGTTGCTAGGAATTAAACTCAGGACCTATGGAAGAGCAGGCAGTGCTCTTAACCACTGAGCCATCTCTCCAGCCCCACAGCCTTTCTTCTAAGGAAAACTCTCTCCTAAGGAAATTGCCAAAGGTCCGGCAGCCGGGGAGTGCTGTCGTTTGGTTATATGTCTTGCCCAGGGTCCACAGGAGGTATACCACCCTTCGGTCTGTCTGATCTGTTGACAGGGATACTGGCCATCCATGTTGTCCACATCAGCCAACCCAAGAACCCACCAGAATGTGTGGATAAAAGCGGGTGTGAGAGTGTTGGGCGGTGCCGATGAGACCTGGAACAGGAATCTTGCCATGGTCTGCCCTCCACCTTGTCCAGCAGGATTGGGCAAGTGGGGGCTGGGGGGGACGGCATGCTGTACACAGAGGGTAGGGGACAGATGGGAAGGAAATCGGTGTGGGTCCCAGCACCCCTGCACCCCAGGAGCCAGCCAGGGCAGCCAGGGATTAGACAGATAATGCCTCTTGTAAGAACAGGGGATTGTTGCGAAGGGGAAGCGAGAGTGGGGGGCCAAGGCCAGTTCAGATTTCTCCTGGGGTGAAAACTGAGCCCCCCGGGAGGAGGCACCCCTGCTGCCAGGCCTTAATCCCCCACCCTTCTCACCAAACCCCAAAGAAGGGGCTGTTCCCTGGCTGTAGATTCCTGGGATTCATTAACTAGGGATTTGCAGAGGGACCGTCCGCACCCCTCCCGCCAGCACCCTTCCACTGTCGCCAGGCAGTAATCTGAGCAGACAGGTGGGTACCCCTTGGGGACACTCAGGGAGTCACAGGAAGGGAGGTTGAGTGGAGGCCTCTTCCATGGCTTCTTCCTGGGCCCTGGAAGCCAACGGGCATCCTCCTCCGTTGCTCAGGACAACTCTGGCGGCCAAGGGCGCAGAGACCACGCCCATCCAGGACCCCAGTCTCTCTATCTTGTTTCCATTTGACCCACTTTAGCTCCTGACTTCTCTTCCTTTCTCTTTGGGGTGCTGTCTCCATCATCTAGTGCCTAGATCTTTTGGCGAGAATGGAGGCTCAGGTCCTCCCACGAGCAAGGAAGAGAACATTTCACCACTTCTGAAGTGTCTGTCCCTCGCGCACTGGTTCGCACCCAGAGGAACAGGGATCAACTTTGCTGCCATAGGTCAGCTTGACCTCTTCTAGAACTTGCCTGAGTGCAAGCCCATGGTGGTGTGCTCTGTGTGATGTCTGGTGATCTTAAAGGACACATTCCTGGCTAACACAGTTTGTAAACTCCGCATCTGCCAAGGCCTGAGGACTCTGGGCTCCTGCTGAATCCTCTGACTCACCCGCTGAGCTTTCCTCAAATCCTCAGCCATCCCTGTCCACATGCCCTATCAGTGTCTTCCTCTTGGCCACCTCTGACCCTGGCCCCCTACAGATGCCCTCCCATTTCTTCCCCAGCTCCTTCCTCTCTGGCCTCACCGCCACCTCTACTCAGTGTCACTCTTCTCAAATGCTCACTTCCTCCCTGCTACCCCCTAGAAGGAGATCTGAGCTTCTTTTGCCTGGTGTTCTAGAACCTTCCTAGTCTGACCTTTCTTCTTCTCGAGCCTTATCTGCCACAGCCTGGGCCCTGTACGGACACTCTAGACAAAGCAACTTCTGTCTCTCTCCCCCTCTCTTTCCCAATCTGTCTCCTACAACAGGAGCACCTTTCCCCTCAGGAACCTGGAGCACTTTCCCCCAGGAGCCAGGAGTACCCTTCCTCAGGAGCCAGGAGCACCTTCCCTCTGGAACACCTTCCCCCAGGGGTCAAAAACACACACTCTCTCTCTCTCTCTCTCTCTCTCTCTCTCTCTCTCTCTCTCTCTCTCTCTCTCTCTCTCTCCCTTTCTCTGGAGCACTCTCCTTCAGGAGCACTCTCCCTCAGGAGCTATATGGATCCAGAGTAGGTGCTGCCTCCCCAGGAAGCCCATCTTGTACATCCCCACCTGGACAACACCTGAAGATCCTCCTTACCCTCATCTTCCCCAGGTCTCCCATGCCTCCCTGCCTCAACTTACCTCTTCCTCCACTTTGATTTCCAGTCTCTATGATATCTGGTTCAGCCAAGATTCTGGAGCCCAAGCCAGAGTGGGTGCTTAGTAAACCTCAGCAAGTCCTTGACATCACAGCTCCCCTGCCCTCCCCTGCCCTCCCCAGCATAGCTGCCATGTCCCCGAGCACAGGAGTTAGATTAGATTGGAGTCAATGTGGTGTGGGGCAGAACTGGGACCCCCAGGCTATGACACATGGGCAAGATCAGGAGATGATGACATCAGGCTCTCTTAGGAGTGCATAGGTCTGGGTTCAAATACACCTCAACAGTTGCATGATTTGGGAAAGTCTTCCGACATCCCGAGCCTCCACGTCTCCATCTGTAAACTGGGTACAGCCACAACATCCATTTTACTGGTTTCCAGACATTTATTTCAGGGTCTGCTGGCATTTTTATGCGCAAAGTCTTTGGTATCAAGATGCCTGTGACTGTTGCTCTATACAAAGTGAGACAGGATAAGAAAGAAGTGGAGGAGGTGTCCTACAATGACAGGTGATAGACTGGCCATCTCCCCCAGCAGCCTCCAGAACTCAACCTCAATCTGAGTACCATTTGTCTCATTGTCTTCCGGCCCTCTAGTCTTCCTCCGTCTCAGTGTGGGCACAGGTCACATGCTAAACAAATACAGAGAAACATCCCGCTGCCCATCGTGAGATGAGCAAACAAAACAAAACCAAAAAAAAAAAAAGAGGGTCTTGGTCTGTGCCACAGAATAGAACTCAGTCATAAGGAAGAGGGAAGACAGCCATTCAGAAGGGACGGACCTTGAAAATACAGCATCGAGAGAAGAAGCCAAGGCAGTGAGGTCATGCTCCCCCACCCCAGTCACGTGTCCGGAGCAGGCGCATCCGTGGAGACAGGAGAAGAGTGTGGAGAGGGGCAGTGACAACTAAGGGAAATGGGATCCCTCTCGGTGGTGATTTAAACACTCTGCGGTTGCAGTATGGTTGAGCTACGAATGTAATGAAAGCCACTGAGTGGTGCCGGTTTAAAACGACTGGATGCCAGAGTGTGCCAGCTACAGTGGCACCCAGCTGTTTTAAAGCACAGCAGGAGTAAATGGCCCACACCAAGGAGAGTCCGCGAAGTCTACTCTAGACCTCAGAACGCCTTGCTATTCTACCACCAAGCCGCCTGGAAAGCTGTCCTTTGCTGCATCGCAGAAGAGCTGCAGGCTGGGGAACCTGCTGGGAGCCTGGCATTTGCAGGCAGAGTTAGCTGGCCCAGGCCTGCCCACCTGGCCACCCCTCAGCCTCCCAATACCCCAGGAACATGGAGCTCCTGTCCCCTAGCCTGTCACTGGCTGCCCTCCCAGATGCAAAGGGTGGATGGAGAGGCTACCGGGCCTGCACCAGCCCCAGGCATGTCCCCACAGGTGTGGACACCCAGGCTCTAGAGTCCCACCTAACACTTCCTGGCCTTGTGCCCAAGCCAAGCCTGTATCCCCACCCTCAGGGCAAGCCTGGGCAGCTGGGAACACCTGCCCAGCAGTCAGGGAGCTTTCAGGGTGCCTGGAGTGGTGTGGGGGTGGTAGCCAGGTATGAGGGATGGAGAGCTGTGATTGGCTTGTTCAATAGCATGGCGTGCACACTAGGTTCCCATGTGCCCCAGGGGGTGTGACAAGAGTGCAAGAATGTGCAAGTCAGAGAAATCCCAGGAAGGTGTGCCAGGTGGTGGCGTCTACCATGTCCTGTCTGGCCTTGAGGGAAGGGTGGAGGGGCGCAGGTATGAGCCTGGAAACACTGTGTGTTGGCCAGCCAATGAAACTGAAAACACTGGCCGCCACCCCCCCCCCAATGGAAGAGTGACACACCAGACCAGGACCAGTGAGCGAGCAGGTGGGAGTCAGTGTGACCACACTATGTGGTGAGAGTGCACATTCCCAGCATCCCTTTCTCCCCAGCAATGACCACCCTCCCAGCTGACTGGCCACTTCCTCCACTATTGGACCCTCCAGGGAAGCCTGCTGCCTCTTACAGACTGTGACACCTGGCAAAGCCTCATGTTACCCTCATGTACTATGAAGGAAAAAGTAGTTACTACCTTAGAAGTTGCCACAAGGGTAAAAATAGATCTGCGGGTGAAGAATTGAGCAGCTTAGTGAGTGGGCGAGAGAGTGAGTGGGTAAATACGTGAATGGATGAGGGAGGGAGGGAGGGCGGGCGGGAGGGAGGGAGGGAGGGAGGATAGGGGTGGGTAAGGTGGAAATTCCTCCTTCCACTCGCTTCTGTCCTATATGCACCCCTCCAGCCAAGGCCCAGAAGTTCCAAGCTTTCACCTCTCCTTGCTTGCACAGATCAGGGAGGGGTAGAGACAGCCGGGTGCTGGAACCCTCCCTCCTGGGCAGGCAAAGGCAGGCCTTGGCAAACCAGGGATCCCAAGAGGTGATGCCCAGAACCCCAGGAGCTTTGCCCCACAGGGACAGACGGAGCTTGGAGAATGCGGTGTGGATTTATCACTGACATGTATTCACTCAGCAAACCCCTTCCAGGCACAGACTCAATACCAGAGCCTAGGCCAAGTGCTGGGGGTGCCAAAATCCCAGTCCCCACCCCTGCTCCTGGGGACCTGGTGAGAAGTACAGTTTTTAACCCATTGTGTGCAGACAGAACCTCAGACGCTCTGAGGGAGGCCCCAGGCTGGCAGAACCAGGAAGAGCTACCCAAGAAGGAGACAGAGAACTAGGGGTTCCATCCAGGGGAATGACTTGGAGAAATCCCCAATGCTTCCTGAGTGTTCATCTGGGGTGACGAATGATGGGGACCATGTGTGGGACTAAGCAATGACCATGGCCCCTAGAGAGAAGATGCCCAGAAAGACAAACCCACTGACAGAGCGGAGCAGCGGCTAGCAGTTGAGCAGCAGGTGGCCTTGGCTTCTTGAGTCTGGAGCTCAGCTCTGCATGCACCCCAGAACCACTGCTGGGGGGCTGGTGACATCCCTCAGGAGTTTCCATAGTATCTGAGTCCTTGGCCTGAGGAGTAGAGGCACGGCTGGGGCCACCCTGCAAACCACCCCTGTGCCTCCTCGTCACCATTTCTTTGAAGGTCAACTCCAGCCCCGCTTGTGGGGAGAAGACTAGGGAAAGGACAGGACTTAGAGTAAGTACCCCAACATCCTTTCCCCCAGATACCTCCCCTTGAAGACTCCTTCCTGTATCAGCTGTGCATTGTGGACTTTCAGAAAACGCCTTTAACTCCGTTGAGCCTCAGTCTCCAAAGCTGCAAAATGGGCGTTGTATGGATGCTAACTTCCTAGGAGAAGGCACTGAGGATGAGATCATCACACATAGCCTGTGTAGCCCAACCTCGGGGCACTTGATTCACCTAGGGCTTGCTAAATGTTTGCTGATGCTGTGCTGGCAACATTAACAACAGGCTCAGGGTTGGGGAGAGCGCGCCTTGCAACATCTGCTGGTGTCCCACGGTGTCAAGACACTCGCTGCCCTAATGATGAGCCACGTCAGGCCAAGTGTGCTCAGTCCCTGAGAACCTGCCTTCACGTATGGCATGTCCACTTTCAGACAGGACAGAGCAAATTGCTCCAAGTAGGTTGATGGTAGAAGGGACCAAGAGCAGGAAAGCCTGTTTATCACTTTTGCTGGGTGTGACATGCTCACCTGAAGGTGTATAGCATTGCACTTTTAAAGATGCCCATGAAGAGCCTCGAAGAGGTGGCTTGCAAATGTCTGAGAATTTAACTATCATCTTGGCAAGTTGCACAGCCAGCCCTGAATGTCTGGTGTCACCCTTGGAAAATGGGGGTGGAAAGTCTTAGGTCCCAAACTGTTTGTTGGATGAGGCTTTGTGTCCTAGGCTGAGGAGGTGGGGAGGGTACAAAGTTCCCTCCTGTAGGTGAAGAGAACAGGGGCGTCTCATGATTTAAAAACTGTCTTGCACCAAATCAGTGTATCTACCAAAATCAGTGTATCCACCAAAAGCAGTGTGTCAACCAAAAGCAGTGTGTCCACCAAAAGCAGTGTGAGACCAAAATCAGAGTGTCCTCCAAAATCAGTGCACCCATCAAAATCAGTATGTGACCAAAATCGGTGTGTCTACCAAAATCAGTGTCCACCAAAAGCAGTGTGCGAACAAAATCAGTGTGTCCACCAAAAGCAGTGTGTGACCAAAATCAGTGTATCCACCAAAATTGGTGTGTCCAACAAAATCAGTGTGTCCACCAAAATCAGTGTGGGACCAAAAACAGTATGCCAAGTGTTTCTGCTTTTTCTCTATGCCAGGTCATTTTCTGCAAAACTGTATATTAAAAACAGTTTCACTTTTACTAGTCTTTTGAATTTGTGGTCATCTTATTTCCAACAGTGTTAATGCCTTTGCACAGCATCCTATCTGCCTGGAAGGCCCTTCCCAGCATCCCTTTCTTTGGTGAGATATAGGTACCAGCACACTGCTCAGTCCCCCTGTGGTGACCACACCTCTGGCCGTAAGGCTCTCACTGATGCGGCTATGCTTGGAAGGTGCTTGGCAAGGTCTGTCAGCCGGGAGATAGCCTTCCTTGATGGTCCCTAGAGTGTGTCACTCGACCACAAGTGATTTCAAGCCCTCTTATGCCTCTGGTCCTAGTCCCATCCAAATCCCACACCTCTTTGCCCAAGTGCAGTTATCTGGAGAATTTCTCAGAAAGACTAGGGAGCTGGTTGAAACTGCATGGGTCTGGGGATCCAGGAGCACCCCCAGAACCCACTGCTGAGAGCTAGGAGGGCTACAGGGAGGACCAAGAGCAGGGCCATGCTGATCCTGTTCGCAGCCTTGGGGGGAAGCTACAGAGGAATTCAAGCTATGAGAGAGGAGGGGAGAGCAGGTCCAGGCAGTGCATGGGCCTCTGGGGCGAGGCTGGGGGAGGGGTCTTGGCAGCTCTTGGCTTGGGTGGCCAACCCAGGTGATACTCTGATCTATCCATCATAGAGCCAGGATCCCCAGTGAGCCCCAAAGGGCAGGGTCCCCATAGCAAGTATTTCATACCCCCAAGCCCCCAGGCTCTGCTGAATGAGGGAGGTGGCATGGGACTCCAGCCTCCAGCATGACAGTCCCCAGCTACTGCCTCAGTTTTCCCTTCTGCATGCCACCACCGCCACCACTCCTCCACATACACACATCATGGTAAGAGACACAGTACAAAACTTGGTGGCCAGAGAAGTCTGTGTGCCTCAGTGGTAGAATGAACAACGTCCTCAGCCCTTGCTGCACACTTGGACCCAGATTTTCTCTGTCACTATCCCTCCCCGCTGCCCTCTCCACCCTGCCATTTCCTCATCACCATGGCCCTAGTGCTACAAATGGAGAGGAAGGCAGCTTCTATAGATTGGATGCCCCAAAAAACACACAGCTCCTTGGCTGGTGGCTGGCTGGCTGGCCCTGCCCTGTGCAATGATTCTCTATGCTCCCTTGGCTTAAGAAGGATGGAGTGGGGCTTAGTGGCAAAGTGTCTGCCTAGTATAGCCAAGAGCCTGGATTCCATGCTCAACCAGACTCTGACTTGGAACTAGTTCTTCTTCCAGGCCTAAAACATGCATGGTGTGGCCTTGACTATAGTTTGTGGGCTGCCTGAACCCAGCACAGACTCTGGAGTGCTTGGCACATTCTAGCCCATTGTCCTTCCCTTCTCTTTTCTCTCCTCCATAAGAAAGGTGTGTGCTTCTGCCGTCCACAGGAAACTGAGCCAAGCTAGGAGTCAGGGGGCAAGAAGAAACAGAGTCAAGACCAGGTCCCAGGTCAGTCTCATTCCAAACCAGGGCTCCCACCTCGTCTTAAGCAATCACATGCAACTCAAGCATTCTCTGCTATGTGTCTGACCAAGACTCTAGCACTAGGGCCTTGGGGAATGAAAGAGCTATTCATCCTGTCTAGGTCAAGCCAATGGTGATGGTGGTGATGGTTATTGTATTGATAGTGGTGGTGGTTTTAGTGAATGAATGGGGGGGATGAATGGATGGATGAGTAGGAGGATGGATGGGTGGATGGATGGATGGATGGATGGATGGATGGACGGACGGACGAGTGGGTGGATGGATGGAAAGATGGATGGATGGATAGATGGACAGACGAGTGGGTGGATGGATGGAAAGACGGATGGATGGATGGGTGGGTGGATGGATGGATGGATGGATGGATGGGTGGATGGGTGGATGGATGGGTGGGTGGATGGATGGATGGATGGATGGATGGATGGGTGGGTGGATGGATGGATGGATGGATGGGTGGATGGGTGGATGGATGGATGGATGGATGGATGGATGGATGGGTGGATGGGTGGATGGATGGATGGATGGATGGATGGATGGATGGATGGATGGGTGGGTGGATGGATGGATGGATGGGTGGATGGATGGGTGGGTGGATGGGTGGATGGGTGGATGGGTGGATGGGTGGATGGATGGATGGGTGGATGGGTGGGTGGATGGGTGGGTGGATGGGTGGGTGGATGGGTGGGGAGGGAGAATGGAGAGTTAAGTAATTGGATGAGTGGGTGGATGAGTTGAAGAGTAACTGATGAATGAATCCCCAGCCCCCAAGTAGAAAATTGTGCGTTGTGGCATGTGCCTAAAATCCCAGCTCTGCTAAGGAAGAAGCAGGAAGGAAGACCTCTGGGGCGTGCCACCCAGCCAGTGTAGCCAGATTAGTAAACTCCAAGCTCAGTGAGACACCTGCTCAAATAAAGGTGTTGGGGGTGAGCCATGGAGATAAAGGCACTTGCCGCCAAGCCTAACCACCTGAGTTCGATTCCTAGGACCCACACAGAGAAAGGAGAGAACAGACTCTTACAAGTTGTTCTCTGACCTCCACAGGTGTGCTATGGCACATGCACGCACATGCATGTGCTTGTGCACACACACACACACACACACACACACACACACACACACACTCATACAGATACATTCAATTAATAAATGTAAAAGTATTAAAATGGAGAGTAATAGAGGAGGACAGTGAACATTGACCTCTGGCCTCCACTGCACCTGTACACATATACACATATGTGCACTTATTTGAACACACACAAATACCATACACATGTACACACACATACACACACACACACACATGAAGCTGTGACTGTAGTGCAGGTGTACATGATCATCTCAGTACTGACTGTCATGGGTAGTGTGGTGTCTGATAAGGCTCCTCCCCTGTGAACCTCAGTTTCCCTGAGTGTGGGGTACAGGTGAGAATGCCCACTTCTGGGATTGACATGGAAGTGTAATGGAACCTTACTGACAGAACTCCCAGCACCTGGTGCACCCCGTGGCTTTCTGTCTCCATCCTCTGTAGGCCATGAACCCAGGACAGCCTTTGCAGTGCAGGCAGGCAGTCTCTCTCTCTCTCTCTCTCTCTCTCTCTCTCTCTCTCTCTCTCTCTCTCTCTCTGGGCACCTCGCCCTATGCTCACCAACCCCTTTCCCTCTGGCTAGCCCCTGCTCACGGTGTCTGAACATGAAACTTCTGTGGCCCACTTCAGGAGACTGATCTGCCAGCCCTCCACCCCTCCTCTAGGGTCACACGTCTCCCAAGAGACCCCCAGGTGTGCCAGGTTGAGACACCTCCCCAAGGCTTTGCCAGCAGCTGGCAGGCCGTGGGACTGGGTATGAAGCTGGTGAGGGCTGGGCCTCGAGTCTTTAAATATTTGCTTTCTTACAGAGCAACATTCTTCCCAATCTTCACCCTTTTGTATAGAATTAGTCAGCATCTGGCCCCCAGCTGCTGTAGGAGGACTCCAGTGGGGAGGGACGGAAAGGAAGAACCCTTACCTGATGCCAAAGCAGCGAGCCCTGCCACAGGAGGCCCTGCCTGCAGACACCTGAAAGAATAGGCAAGTGGCAGCCGGCCAGGTAGGGATCATGGCTTAGGCACCGTGTACCCCACAGCCTGCAGCTGGAACCTTCTCCAGGGTGGCAGGGTGTGGCACCACACACACAGACACGTACTCACACACACACACATACACACAGTGGGCAAGCTTAGCACCAGCTCTGACCTCTGACCTCTGTGTCTGTATCCTAATGGACTAGCCCAGAGACTCCTGCAAGACAAGCTGTCCAACCCTCTGGAGAGAGTTCCAGAAAAGTCCATGGAGATGACAAGAGTCAGGTTCAAACCCCAGCCTTGCTCTATGACCTTGAACAAGGTGCTACCTCCATGGGCGTGCAATGATTGGCAAGTGAGCCATGCTGCGTTGGTCTACAGTGCCTGAACTTATGCTGATTGGGCCGGTAAGCACGGCAGGCACTTTTGGGCAGCTTGGGGGACATCGGTTCTGCTGTCTAGGCCTTGGTATCCACACTTGTACAGTGGGCAGGTTGCAACACAGCTTCCAACGTTCTTCCCGTGTCTACCATGCAGGCTTTGCAGCAGTGAAAATCATGCAGGCTGGCCGCTAAAAGGCGAGCAGGATGGTGTTCTTGAGGAGGCAGTGTCTAAGCAAAAGGAATGCATGTCTAAAAGTGAAAGTCTCCTATGGGAAAGAAAGAAATGCAAGACCAGCCCAAGCACCGTCCCTGTCACCTCCCTGGATGTGGCCCTTCTCACATTAATCCTTTGCTCTCATGGTTTCCATGTCAAACAAGTCATAGTCCTGACTTCCTGGGTTTTATAAATCTTAAGGAAAAACTTCCTCCAGAAGCTGTCCTCATTCATTCATTCATTCATTCATTCATTCATGGAGAGCCCATTAAAACCCCAACTGTCACTCTAAGGGGGAGGACACCAGGAGCTCAGCACACGAGGATCCAGATCATTAGTGTGTCATGTTCCAGTGAGTGCAGAGAAAGGCAAATAAATTAAAACAAAGGCATAGAAAGATGTGACAGAGTGGCCCATGGCATATCCAGAAAAGCCGATGCAAGGAAGTGACATTTGAGCCAGCCCCTCACCTCCAGTAAGTGTGGCTATGCAAGGATCAAAGGAGAAATGTACCAGACAGAGAGAGTCCGTGCAAAGGTCCTGAGGCAGAGGTTAGCTTGAGTGAGAAGGGGAGAAGACTCACCAGGAGGCTGGAGCTTGTGAACAGTGAGGTCAAAGAAGGCACCATGGGGGGCTGGCAAGACAGGACAACGGCCACCAAACCTAAGGCCAAACTCCAGGCCTGGAATCCACACTGTGGGAGGAGAGAACCAACTCCCACAGATTGACCTCTGACCTCTATATGCATGCCACTGAACACACACACACACAATAAATAAATGTAATTAATTTGTGAATAATTTTGAGATGTAAATTTATGAGAAAAGAAAACAAAGCACCATGGAGTGGGGCCAGGTCCTTAGAAGCATGCCCCCCAACCTCCTGCCCTGGGACTAGGGGTCTCTTAGAGGAACAGAGCCTCCTGGGAGGCTTTCAAGCCAGGTCAGTTGCTGGAAACACTAGTCCTGTCCTCATGAATGGGGATTAGGCAGGCCGCAGGGTAGGGCTGGGATTAGGGCAAACCTCTGAAGCACAAAGCCAGGCCAGGCTCCCCACGCCCTGGCCACTGCCCCGGAAAAGCCCTCAGCTGACCCCAACTCCAGGCAGGTGCTGGGCCTTTGTCTCTTCCTGCCCATTTTCTGGGAGGCCTGGAGGCCAGGGAGGGAAAATGCAGGCAAATCCCTACGTGGGGCTCTCAGTGTGACCACCCCTAGTCTTTCCCTTCCACCTGCGACCCTGCCAGAGTCCTTCAGGCCAGTAGGTGCCTCACCAGTTGAACGCACCCCGGCCAGCTGGGGGTCCACCAGGTTCCAGTGTATTCCTTTAGCTTGCTACCCAGGTCTCACGTACAATATAAATCATAAACATACCGCTTACGAGTTTTCACAAATTATACAATCTTGTACAGTAAGCAGTTCCTACAACCTCCTTGCACAAGTGCAATGGCTATCTGTGGCTGTGTAACAAATGATCCCTATCTTCCCGAATCAAAATGACAATGAGCATTTGTCATTGTTTCTCTGGTCAGGATCCCATAGACCACAGGGATGGCTCTTCCTCCCTAGGCAGCAGGCAGGGTGGCAGCCATAGCTGTAGTCATGGAAAGCCTGCTTGGGAAAGGGAGATCTGCTCCCAAGACCTTCTGCACTGCTGTGGGGGCTGACAGGGCGCCTCCCGAGTGACTGAGTAACCCAACAGGTTTCTCTTGGCTAAGAGATGGGAAAGCTCAGGAAAGGAACTCTAAGGCCTTTGGTTACCTGTCTCAAGTGTCCCAGACACGAGGAATCTGTCCTCAGGCTCCCCCCACCCAGCCAAAGTAGGGAGGGCAATTTGCTCATGAGCACTGTGACAAAGCATGGCTGCAAACCACCCTGGTGTACAAAGTTTGATGTGCTGGGTCCTGTGAAAGGAGATGGTGTCCCTGCCTCGTCACTGCCATAGCCACCACTTCACGCCAGTGGCCCTGCAGCTGCTACAACCTACACGGGCCTCTGAGGCACTCTTTCTCAAGCCCCAAGTGTTCCTGCCTGTGGGCTACAGCCATGCTGTCCTTGCTGTCTCTTCTCAATACAGGATCCTCACCAAAGGAGCCCCCCCCCTCTTCCAGGTGCCACTTCCAGGTCCCCTCGAGTGTCATGAGAGTCAAGCTTACTTCCTGACAGACTCCACCTTGCTGGGTGTGGCTAAGAGGCTCGGCCAGAACAGCCCTGACCACTCCATCACCTCATCTGTAGCAGCGCTGTAACCCTGGGTATTCAAGGCCCAGATTCTCCTTGAGTGGGAGAGCCTTGGGCACTTATCAGAGCGAGCGCTGATACCAGCACTGCCTTCACACACCTGGCTTCCCCTCTCTGGAAAACCTGGTAAGAGCTCAGTGGCTGGATTGTGCCTCGTGGACAGCAAAGGCGGGGGGGGGGGGGGCATGGCTCTGCCTTCACTATTCCTGATGCCAGCACCTCACACGGTGACAGCTACTGCCCTACCAAACACCAGGACAGCAAGAGCTAAGCCTACCCACCTAGAGCTGGGGTGAAATCCCGGAAGGGACAGCCATGCCGCCTGGGGCAGAGACAACAGTGACCATTGGACAGCTGTTGTTGGAGGGAGGGACAGGCCCACGGGTGTCAGAGCCAGCCAGTGTTTGGGCCACCGGTATCTAAGAAATAACCCAATCTGCTTTGTGTTGTTCGATGTGAGGGGAGCGTTCTTCATTGCTTCTGGGTTCCCCTCAAATGTTGACTACCCCTGCCTGAGCACAGGGCTCATCACGAGACTGCCTACATCCAGTGAAATGGAACGCAACCCCTGCCTTGCTGTGTGACCTGAACAGGGCAGCCTGCCTTCTCTGTGCTTCAGTTTCCCACATAGATTAAACCTCCATGGTCTCCAAGAGAAATGGATGATGGGGACAGATGCTGCATCCTGCCTCAGGGCTGGGCCTGTGACCTTCCTCACAGTCTCAACGCTGTCCCATCCAGCTGTCTTCCCTGCCCTACACCTCTTCCTCCACCTCCTTCAGTTCTGATGGGGGCAGACATCCTGTGTGTGTCTCTCTTATCACCCTGTCTTGTCACCCAGCTGCCTGCGGGGACTGACCGTGGGAACTCAGCCAAGCCTCACCACAGGTGCCACCAAGCAACAGAGCAGCTGCTGCTTCAGGGCTGAGCCCTCCAGTCCACCACTGCTGCCAATCTCTGGGTCCCTATGGCGACAGGCACCATAGCAGACACATGTGGATCCACCATCGAGCTGGAGAAAGGCATCCATTTCCCCTTCCGGGTGAAGGTGCTAAGGCTCTAGATAGATCATAGTTGGTCGAGGTCACATGATAAGACCTGCGTGTGTGTGTGTGTGTGTGTGTGTGTGTGTGTGTGTGTGTGTGTGTGCACTGCAGCTGCCATCTCCCTTGACCCTGTGTCCCATGCCTGACAGGATGTCACTTCTACCACTCCACACACCCATAAGGAAAGAATGAATGTCTGACATTTGACAGGTGCAGGGGAGGAGGCCCCAGAAGGTGGAGTTAAGATGCCCACAGCTACTCTAAGAGCCAGAGCCACAGTCTGACAGCTCCTGGATCTGCAGGGCCCAAGTCACAGCACACCCAGAAGCTGTGGGCTCTGAGACTGGGTGGGGCCCACCAGTGTCACCACAACCCCAAATCTTGCAGTGACTTGGCTGGGACCCTTCAATCTTACTGACCTAAGTCTTCCCCTACCTGGCCTCTGGGGCACCCAAAGCCCAAGAGGCTCCCACCCTCTTGTTCCCAGGCCCCCCTGGCACATCTTTGCTCTTTTCACTCTGAGCCAAGCAGGTTAAAAACATGCCAAAAATGAGCTGCCTCTCGCTTTAGTGCACTCAGATAATGTGCGGCAAAGAAGGCTGCATTAATCGCCCGGGACCCACATTTTTCAGTGACATTAATCTCTAGCCGGAAAAGCCTCTCTAGACGGCTCTTTTCTGTGTGAAGGCACTTAGCGCTGGCCAGGAGCAGAAGGGGCCTGCCTGGAATTCCTCTGCCACCCAGCACCACACCCGCCAGCCTGGCCCAGCCCAGAAGCTTCCCTGGCTGTGGCTTTGGTGGGAGGAATGCCTGCGGAGGACACCAGGATGGGGGAGGGCAGGCAGCCCGGGGTGCCCAGGTATCCAGGGTGTCCAGTGTGCACAAAGGAAGAGGAGAAAGCTAGATTTTTTTAGGGGGGGAGTTTCGAGACAGGGTTTCTCTATGTTATCTTAGCCGTCTTGGATCCACTTTGTAGACCAGGCTAGCCTCGAACTCACAGTGATCTGCCTCCTGAGTGCTGGGATTAAAGGCATGTACCACCACGCCTGGCTTGAGAAAGCTACATTCTAATGTGCATGGTGCCCCCATACTTGCTCTCTGGGAAACGAGTATCTTTGTGCACCAGGATACAAATGCTAGTGACTCTGAGACACGGTGTGCACCATGGTCTCTCTCTCTCTCTCTGTGTGTGTGTGTGTGTGTGTGTGTGTGTGTGTGTGTGTGTGTGTGTGACTGCACATGTGTACTATTAGCTGAGGGTGACCAGAGGTCTGTGCAGACCTGTTGAGAACATGTGTGCAAGATAAATGGGGTGTGCATGTTTGGGGGTAGTCTGTGTAGTGTGTGTGCAAATGAGAGCAAGATGCTAGAAGAGGAGATTTGTAGACACACCAGTGACTATGAGGCAATAAGGGTGTGCCTGAGTGTGTACGGGGGTGGAAGGCAATGGCCTGGCCTGGGAGTGGCCATGAAAATGTGACAGCCTAGCCAGCCATGGTGGCGCATACCTTTGATCCCAGCACTTGGGAGGCAGAGGCAGGTGGATCTCTGTGAGTTCGAGGCCAGCCTGATCTACAAAGAGAATCTAGGACAGCCAAGAATACACAGAGAAACCCTGTCTCAAAAAACAACAACAAAAGAAAGAAAGAAAGAAAATTTAAGAAAGAAAGAAAGAAAGAAAGAAAGAAAGAAAGAAAAGAAAACTACATACATCGCGTGTGCTGTGCATTTGGATCACTCTGGCTACAGGCTAGGTGACAGGACACAGTGACAATAAAGGACATTGTGATCACAGCAGCTGAGGGCCTGTCTCCTGTAACTCCATGCTCACAGCTTCCCCTCGATGGCTTGACACTGACCATGGTGTGGAATGTGTCTCCCCGCATCAGGGGAATCACAAACACGAGGCAGGTGTCTCATCCAGAGCACACACCACTGAGCAGGACAGGATCCACCTCCATCCAACCAGACCCCGTGCTTGCTTATTTTCCATTACGTGAATGTTTTTATGGGCACCCCCCAAAATCACCCCCAAGTAGTGTGGCATAGTATGACCAGAACACAGATTCAGAGAGGGCAAAAGAGGTGGGCTGGGGGAGCTTGAAGGACCTCATGCTTGTCACCCAATAGATGACCTTCTTCTGATCTCTGGGGTCAGTCACCCAGTTCTACAAAAATAAAAACAACTGCTCAATGGCTTTCATGGGCACGGCTGCGGCCATGAGCCTCTTGGCACTGAGCATGTCATATCCAGCTGCAGTGCGATCTACGACCCAGAGCCGCAGGGACAGTGGGGAAGGAGGGTGAGAAGATAAAGGAAAGGCCAGCTCCAGTCCTGCTGTGCGCCACAGGTCTGCGTGTCCTTAGCAAAGTGGCTTAGCCTCTCTGTGTGCTCACTGTGAACAGGGGACTGTGCTGTCACCTGCCCAGGGTTTTGTGTGTGGATTCAACACTCACAAGGGGAATGCAAAATCCAAGGACTCTTGCTAATTCATATGCAAAACGCTTGGCACAGTGCCTAATTCCACTAATTCCTTTTTTAGTATTTATGCCTAAAGGGAAACTGAGTCCTAAAGGACAAGGAATCAGGGGGCTGTCCTCTACAGAGGAGCCCTGGGCTTAACAGCCACTCTCCATCCTGAGAGAGTAAAAGACATAGCAGATACCTCTGCCGGTTTACCCTTCTGTACACCTTGGGTAGGCAGCCCTGGCTCCCAAGTCTCCCAGAAGAAGACAAGAAGAGAACATGCCCACGTCCACGTCAGAAGATGACCCCCAACAGGAGGGCTTGAGGTGCAGACAGCCACCAGCTTCAGCACCCTTGCTGAGCTAGCTATGTCTGGCCACGCACGGTTTTAGCCCATGCCATCCTTTGCACGGTGATGAGTGGATTTATCACCCCAGTCGACAGATAGCTGAGGTGCAGAAAGGGCAGACAGAACACTTGCTCAGGCCCCATAGCCAGAAAGTGTTCATGTGACCCGGCCCCGTGGGAGTCCCAGCCAGCCAAGGCAGAAGGGCCTTTAACAACCAGCTCACAAGGGTATGGGTCAGATGCGCGGGGAAAGTCTCACAGATACGAGTGTGTACAAAGGCCCTGCAGTGGGACAGAAGGCTGCCCACTTACCTGTCACAGAGGAAGAAAGAGTTTGATGGGGAGAGATCGGCCATCGATACCTCAGTCCCACAGAATGTCAGGACAGGACGGGTCTGAAGGTTAAACAGGGGACTGGAGCCATGAAAGTGAGCAAGTGCTGGTCTAGGGAGACAAGTATAACTTATATTAGAGAGACGTCTGGAAGTAGGGGTCTGTTCAGAAGTGACCACATCTCTGTACTCCTGAAAAAGGCCATGTTGATGTCTGTCATCTGTGTTACCACCAAAGGCCACGTGGTAACAGATGTCCATGGTTTGTGCTACCTCCTGAAGTCACATTGATGTCCATGGACAGACTGCTACCAGGTACCATATTGGTGTCCATGGCCTGTGACTGGGAGACGATGCTGATGTCCGTGGCCTGTGCTGCTGCACAGTCCAATGATGGTGCCCACAGTCCCTGCTGTGGCCGAGGGCTGTGTTGATGTCTGTGCTCTGTTGTACCAGTGGAGACCACGCTGGGGCCAGTGGCACATGCCAATGCCAGAGACCATGTGGATGACCATGGTCCATGCTGTGGCAGAGGGCTGTGTTGATGTCTGTGCTCTGTTCTGCCACTGAAGACCACACTGGGGCCAGTGGCACAGGCCAATGCCAGAGACCATGTGGATGTCTATGGTCCATGCTGTCACTGGAAACCATGTGGAAGTCCATGATCTGTGCTCCCTCTCGCTGTAAAAGGCTAGGAAGCTACTTTTGCAGTGGTATCGGTGACTGCAGACTCACAGTTGAGAAAGAGAGTCCTAGAAGGCTCTTGTGACAACCCTTGCTCCCGCCCTACCTCACCCCAACCAAAAATAGAGAAAATAAAGTAACAGTCTAGACCGAAACCATTGAAAAGAACGTGGCTGTCCAGGCTGGCCTCAAACTCACAGCAATCTACCTGCCTCTGCCTCCCAAGCGCTGGGATTACAGGCATGCGCCCCCATGCCTGGCTCGAGAGAACTCTTTAAAATTGTGATAAGGATGCTGAAGTGTAGCTCTCCACTGATGGCTTCTGGTTGGGGTGTAGGTAGGTAAGAACTCAGTTTTCTTGAAGAAGCTGGCCACTGGGAGTTTGACCACGCCCAGTGAGTATATAGGCAACACAAATTGGGCTTCTTTTTTCCTTTCCTCCTTTTTCCCCCTGATGAGGGGGGGGGGAGGGTTAGGAGCTCACAAGGGAAAGGGACAGACCCAAGAGGATTACGAAGTGAGTGGGATGAGGTGCACTATGTGAAAATTCCCAAATAACCAATAAAAATATTATGATTGGGAGGGGGGAAAAAAGACGTGGCCACATCATCCAGGCAGGAAAGGACAGTGGCCTGGACCAAGCTGTGGCCAGGTACGCAGAGGCGTGGGTGAGCAGACAATATGGTGCTGGGGAGATGTAAGCCTGCTGTCCCAGCAGTTGAAGGGTGGAGGAAGGAGGACCAGAAGTTCAAAGTTATCTTTGGCTAAATAAGCTTAAGGCTAGCCTGGACCACATGAAACCCTACTCAGATAGAGAGAAGGGGAAAGAGGGGGAAAGAGAGAGAAAAGAGGAGAGAGAGAGAGAGAGAGAGAGAGAGAGAGAGAGAGAGAGAGAGGGAGAAGTATGTAAGTAGGTACCTATATACAAACATACAACACACACACATACATACATATATGGATAGATAGATACATAGATGTGTGTGTGTGTGTGTGTGAGAGAGAGAGAGAGAAAGAGAGAGAGAGAGAGAGAGAGAGAGAGAGAGAGAGAGAGAGAGAGAGAGAAGCTGGGAGAATCCTTTGGTCCCTTGGCAAGTGACACACGGAGGTGGAGAGCCAAGGCTCAGCCAGATTCCATCCACTGATGCCCTGTGCACCCGGTGGCCCTGCAGTTAGTGTCTCACCCCAGAGTTAGAGAATCGAGTAAGGCTGTCCAGGTAGCAGGGCAGAGTTGGTGCAGCCCTGATGGCCTGCACTTCCAGACCTGCCGTGGAGTCCACCTGCACAAACTCCATTCAGCCCTCATGGAAGGCAGAAGAGATGAGGAAACAGGGTGTTTGAGAGGTGAAGTTGCCAACGTGTGAGGATGCTACATTCTGAGCCTGGAGTATCCCAGCTCCAGAACTCGAGAGAAGATGAAGGAAGACCAGGGGAGTAGAGGGACTCAGAAGCACGAAGGCCACTCAAGCCAAGAGAAAGTTCTAGAAGGCGGGGGGGGGGCCTTCAAAATCTACAGAAGAGGCCATCTTACACAGGGGACCCCAGGGATCATATGTGACTAGGTAAGTTTGAGTTCAAACCCAGAGGATCTGATACCAGGCACCACACAAGGACTTGGGGCAAGAAGACAAATCCTAGATCCTTCTCTAGTCCCGAGGGCCCCCGGTCCAGGGTCAGGTCCTCTGGCTTCCTGTGACTTAGGCTCTCAGCCCTCTACCCAGTCCCACTGACCAACCAGACAGTGTGAAGCACCATGCAGCAGACTCAGCAGTTGGGGGGTGGGGGACCCTCTGGGAATAAGAACTCTTGCTAGCTCCCAGACAGCCAACACCCGGAGGCAGCCAGGTGGCACCACAGAGACCCCTGTCCCTGGCAGTCTCCTCCCTGGCTGCTAACATCAAGGGATGTTTTTACTGAGGGACAGAGGGCCTTGGGAGCTGACCCATAAGGCAGTATCTACCAGCCATCCATCATCCGGGAGGAAGCCATGCTAGTGGGTAACTGGACCCTCTGCTCGGTGGCCCGCACACCCTCTGTCTTTCATCTCTGCCCAGCCAGCTGCGTGGGCTCGCAGTGCCCAGTCATTAACTCTGGCCTTGGGAGCCAGGCAGACGCAGGGAGTGGAGGCATCAGAGCGTGGATCCTTCTGAGCGGGCAAGGGTGTGTGCTGTGGTGCAGATGCCGTGTCAAGCCAGCACGTGTTTGCCTGCATATGTCACTATGGCCTACACATACATGTGTGTGACAGACCAGAGCACTGGTGAGAATTTAGACAGTCCCAGGTTCAAGTTCATCCCCACCCGACCTAGGGTCAGTGGGGGTGGGGTGGGTTACCATGTCTTCACCTGCAATTTGAGGACAGACATAGTGGTCTGAACTCCTACATGGTCTAGTAAGGATCACATGATGCCATTCATGCAGAAGTTTCTAGAACTCAAAGTTTGTACATGTTAAATCAACATACCTGCTAGTCTCATTATAGATGGTAGAGTAAGGTCTGTAGAATTCTAACAGAGCTGCCTGGTGGTGTTTTGTTGTTTTTGTTTTGTTTTGTTTTGTTTTGAGACAAGGTCCCACAGGACAGCCCTGGCTGGCCTGGAACTCAGCCTCTGTAGTGTTGGGATGCAGGCCTATACAAATCCTTTAAAAATGAGGTTTGAAATCAGGAGGATGGTTCAGTCAGCAAAGCAGGCACATGAAAGTGGTGGGGACTCCCATCGTCCTCAGCATCACATCTAAATGCTGAGGATTAAGAGTCCGTGTCACCAGGCCAACGAGTCAAAAGTATTTCCATTTGTGTCTTTCAGATACTGCTACATTTGGAAAACTGTGTGTGTGTTTACTCCCATCATCTCTTCCTCCATGGCTGCCTGCCTTAGTCCCTGAGGTAGGATCTCTTACTTGAACCCAGAGCTCACTGACAAGGCTACCTAAGCCTGCTCTAGAGATCCACTTTCCATGTCACTGGCTCTACATCACCCAGCCCGCCGGCGGGCACATGGGCACTGGGAATCAGAACTCCGGTCCTCACACTGCACTAAGCTATCTCCCCAGACCTCCTGTTCCTTTTTAAATTAATTAATCAGAATCTGGGCGTGGCCTCAAACTCACAGAGATCCATCTGCCTCTGCCTCCCCGAGTGCTGGGATTATAGGGTTACATTTCTGTAACCCTAGCACTTAGGAGGTAGAGGCAAGGGCATCAGGAGTTCAAAGGCAGCCTTGACTACATAGTAAGTTTGAGGGCACCCTGGGCTAGAGTGAGACCCTGTCTCAAAAACAAAAAGATATATATGAATAATTAATCCAGGTTTTTAAGAGTACCACACAAACGTGATACACAAAAAGTACAAAAAGACAGGTTTTGGGGAGTGGGGAGAAGGCTCAGTAAGGAAAGTGCTTGCGCCGGGTGTGGTGGATCTTTGTGAGTTCAAGGCCAGCCTGGTCTACAAAGGGAGTCCAGGACAGCCATGGCTACACAGAGAAACCCTGTCTCAGGATAAAAAAAAAAAAAAAAAGGAAAGTGCTTGCTGCACAGGCATAAGGACCTAAGTTTGGATCACTAGACACCATGTAAAGGTAAGTGGAGCCCTGGGCATCTATAACCTCAAGGATGAGGACTTGGAGACAGGAGGATCCCTGGGGCTTGCCAGCCAGCCAGCCAGCCTAGCCAATCAGTAAGCCCAGGGTGGAGAAAAACTAAGCAAAGAGTAATGGAGAAAGATGCCCACTATGGACCTCCAGCTTTCACACACACTCCCACACGTGTATATGCACCCCATGCATTCATGTGCACGCACACATTTAAAAAAATAAAGTGGAAGCCGGGCGTGGTGGTGCACGCCTTTAATCCCAGCACTTGGGAGGCAGAGGCAGGTGGATCGCTGTGAGTTTGAGGCCAACCTGGCCTACAAAGGGAGTCTAGGACAGCCAAGGCTAACACAGAGAGACCCTGTCTTGAAAAGCCAAACAAACAGACAAACAAACAAAACAAAGTGGAGATTGGTACAGGAAGACACCTACGGTATTTACACACACACACACACACACACACAGAGAGAGAGAGAGAGAGAGAGAGAGAGAGAGAGAGAGAGAACAATTTTGAAAGCTGTTATCTCCCACTCTCACCCAGACACTGCCCCTAGCCACCTTGCCCATCACTCCAGCTAGACCCCGCCCCCCTTACCACTTCATTAGGCATTTGCTTAGATTTATCCGCAAATATGTCTGCGCCATCTCCCTGGCCCCTTGAATTCTTTTTTATCTCTTCTGAAATAAATGGCTTCTCCATAACCATTTGTTATTTTACGGGCTTGAGTCTCTCCTTTGTCTTCTGGACTAGAGGGTAAATTGTACCACTTATCTTTTCTAAGTAACCTTTACCACTGGGCCTAGCGACACACACCTGTAATCTCAGGAGGCAGAAGGATCACAAGTTCAAGGCCAGCCAAGGCTAGAGTCTGAAAAATACATAAATAAGGGCTGGGAAATAGCTAAATGCATGAGACACACAGGCCTGGCCACCCACATTTGATGCCCCAAAACCCACATAAAAAACTAGATTGGTAGTGTGAATCTGCGTTCCCAGCGTTCCTCTGGCAAGACAAAAGAATCACCCTGCTGTATGACAGTCCAGCCTGGAGCCATGAGCGGTCCTCTGAGCTCTGCTTTGGTGGTTTTCAGCAATGGTGGCAAGGATCACGTGACCACCTCTGTTCTCTGACATCCTCTTGGGTGGTTTGGTCTGTGATAGGCTCTCCTGCAGCCCTATCTGGCCTCTTTCTCGCTATGGAGGATGACTCTGAACTCCTGATCCTTCTGCCTCCACCTCCCAAGTGCTGGGGTTATAGGTGTGCACCATCATGTTTGGTTTACGATCTGCTGAGGATGGAACTCAGGCTTTATTGCACATTGGGCCCTACCACGGAGCCACACCCCCCAACCCTTGACTTCCTTTTTGATGCGGAGATGGTAGAGAAATGTTCCATGTCTTAGAAACTTCTTGTTATGGTGTGCATGGTTTGTTAGGACGACAGTACAACCCTCTGTTTCCTCTTTCTTCCCTTCCAGGACACCAACTGATTATTTTTGTGCTTCTTTTCTTTCTTGCTTTCTTGCTTTCTTTCTTTTTTTCCTTGGGGGGGGCGGGGTGGTTCTCTGTGTAGCCCTGGCTGTCCTAAAACTCACTCTGTAGACCAGGCTGCCTTCTAACTCAGAGATCCACCTGCCTCTGCCTCCCAAGTGCTGGGATCACAGCTGCCGCCACCATCCAGCCCCTGTCAAGACTTTTTTTTTGTTTTTAAACTGGGCTCAGATGTAGAAGCTCTCTACACGGACAGCCTACATTTCTAAGCATCTGTTCCTGGAGGTTTTCTTTGACTTTCCTCATTCCTTCACCAAAATTTTAGCATATTGTGCATCTTTTTCTTTTCTTTTTTTTTCTTTCTTTCTTTCTTTCTTTTTTTTTTTTTTGGTTTTTTTTTTTTTTTTTTTGGTTTTTCAAAACAGGGTCTCTCTGTGTAGCCTTGGCTGTCCTAGACTCGCTTTGTAGACCAGGCTGGCCTCAAACTCACAGCGATCTGCCTGCCTCTGCCTCCCGAGTGCTGGGATTAAAGGCGTGCGCCACCACCGACCACCCCAGCCTCCTCGTTTTCTTAGTACATTATTTCTCGGGAGCAGTATATCAGTATTTGTGTTATGAGACAGCTGGATAATAAGACTGAATCTTGGGAGTTTTGGTCCTGTGCTTCTTCCCCTTTTGGGGACGGGGGCAGCGTTTCGAGACAGGGTCTCTCTGTGTAGCCTTGGCTGTCCTGGACTCACTTTGTAGACCAGGCTGGCCTCGAACTCACAGCGATCAGCCTGCCTCTGCCTCCTGAGTGCTGGGATTAAAGGTGTGCGCCACCACCACCCCCCGGCCCTTCCCTTCTTGTTAAGGGTTTTCTCACGCCATATTGGCTGACATCATCTTCTTTAGGAAGGCTGAAAAGCTTTCTAAATTCTGCACGTTCTTTGGGGCCTCAACCGCTGAGGCGTGGTAGTATCTGTCACTCCAGAAATAGCCTACTTTCCTTTTTTTTTTTTTTTTCTTTAAACAATAATCAACTTGAGAACACTGAGACTGGCACCCACAGTGCATCCTGAACAGATTGCACTTCCTCTCTCCAGTGGTCAGGCCCCTTGCTTCATGGGAAAACCTTGTTTGTCATTCCCACCGCGGACTCAGACCACACCCCCCCCCTTCCCCTCTTCACCCAGAGCATAGGCGGCAACTGCTGTGGCCTCGAGCTTCTCGGAGAAAGCAGGAAGCTTGTGTCCGTCCACTTCCATGAGTTTCTGACAGCTGGGAAAGAGAGATACAGCTTCGCCTTAACACGGCTGCCCAGGAGGCAACCTGAAGGGAATGATTTTGTGACTCCTCCCTGTGATACATCACTGTGGATTCCAAAATTAACCTGTCTTATTATTTGGCCTCTCAGTCCTAATGACAAAATCTGTGCGTTCCTGTTCCTTTGTTCTTTCTGTCCACTTCTCCTTCCCAAGACTGACACACAGGCACAGGAGATGTCCCGCCCCTCCCCCCCCATTTCTTTCACTTCCACGCTTGTTGTTGCCCCCTAACGAGACCCACCCTGCTTTCTGTCTCTGAGACAAACGAGCTAGCGTAGTGGCACGCACCTGCAATTCCAGCATTGCAGGCTTAAGCACGATAATTAATTGCCTCTAAGTTGAGCCTAGCGTGGGCTACAGAGAGGGTCCCTGTCTCCCCACACACATAAAGCAGGATGAATGGACCTGATTCTGGCATCTGTCATTCATCCTCAGGGCTCCTTTCTCCTCTCCTAGCTCTTCCAGAAGACATCCTAGGTCCTCACCTCCCTGTGTCTCACCTCCCTAAGCCTTTATGTCAAAACAGGGGCTCCATTTCTACAGAGCCAAGTGCAAAGCATTGGCGTTCTGTGAAACAGGCAGGAGAGTCCTCTAGGCCTGGAGGAGACCTCCGGTCCAGCCTCCCTCTGTCTTCCCATCTCTTCCCACTTTCTTAACCAGGGTTTGAGAGTGCCACACAAGGTCTCGGGGTGTGTTGGGGGTGCAACTGTCCCATGGCTCTCCAGGAACTTCACCTGGGATGGTGGGAAAGTCACCATTGGGAAGGTTCTCGCCCCTCCTCAAGGGAGCAGCCTGGCTGGGCCCCCATAGCACATCTTGGGAGGGAGGGACAATGTGAGGTCATCTCTGCCACTGGCAGGGAGCGGGTGGGACAAGGGGCCCCACCTGTCTCCGATAAGCTCTCTAATCCCACTCATAATTGCTCTTTAATAACAGAGGCCCCCATCACACGCTGGCGGGAGGGCGTTGGGAGTGAGGACACGGAGATCACAAACTGGTCACATTTTCCAAAGGGGCTTATTTGCTACGACCAAAATAACCTTTCCCAGGAAGGCTGAGTGTCTGCCTCGCCCTTTCCGGTGCCCTAGGATTGTCCCCAAATCTGGCAGAGATTCCCCCCACCAGGGACCTGAGGCCTGTTCATCACCATTCATCCAGACCCTTCCTCAGAGGACGAAGTTTTGAGCCGGGGTTTTTGCAGACATTAGTGACTGACCCAAGCCCCTAGTCTAGACTCACTGTCTAAGTGGGAGATGCCCCAACTGCACTAGCAAAGACTTCTGAGTGTCATCTTGGAGAGAATGGGGCTGTGGTGACAGAGCGGAAGTCCCTGGATGAGAAAACAGTAGACCCTTGTCTTGAAGCACAGAGGAAAGTTCCCACAGGACACTATGGAAGGAACGGTGGGTGAGACAAGCAGAGCTCACTGACCAAAGCAGAGGTCTTAGGCAGGGTACAGTGTACTTGGGGTTGGGGGGGGGGGGCTGGACAGGGTCAAGTCACACAAAAACTCATACTATAGAGAGTCGTGGGAGGTGTTGGACACGGAGGTTGACAGCAGTATCAGCTTGTGTTTTAGGAAGACTCACCTAGCTCGATGCAGGAGGTCAGGTTGGCAGCAGCCACTGGGTGCTGGCTGTGTTTGGAGGTGGGGTGTTAGCAGCGCAGGGGAGAAAGGAGCAGTTTGAAGCTCATCAGTAACACAAGACAAGAAAGGTAGGCCCAACATCAAATGATAGCAGCACAGTCCCTCTGAGCCACTGTGACACACTGACAAGAGCAGAGGGTCTGCCTCCCCCCCCCTCCAACCACCACCACATAAAATCTGGGCGTGGCAACGCGTACACGTGACTTGAGAGCTGAGAAGTCAGAGACAGCCAGACCCCACCATGGCTCATGATGTCTGGCCAGCCTTGCCAAATCAACCTGTCTCCGAAACTAAGGCAAGTGGAGAAGCAATTGGGAAAGCCACATCCCCATGTCAATGTCTGACCTCTACATCTGCACACAGGTGCATGCACCCCACCCCACATGTACAGCAACACTAACAATAAAAAAAAATCAGGGAAGCCAAGGGCTCCCAAGATTCCGTGCACCCACCTGGCTCCCAGACCCTTCTAAGTCAGCCTGGCACCAGATCTCCTCAGGCACAGGAGAACTCCGTACCCTTACAGCCAGGAAAATGGGACTAGAGACCCAGAGACCCAGATCTGGAAGCCCATACTGTGGCCTGGCCTATGAAGGAGAGATAAACATGGATTTTGTTTGTTTGTTTGTTTGTTTGTTTAGATCACAAGTGGGAGATGAGAAAAAAGACTTGTGAGAGAGCAGGTGATGTTTATCCCCTTAGAAGTCGAACCACCATGTGGGGGAGATTGGTTATTAACCAGCTGAAAAACATCATTAACAAATGCTGAGCCAAAAACAAGAGGCGGGGCCTTTGGAGACTTGGGATAGTTTTGGCTGTTCGTCGCTCCTTCAAGAAGCTCTTAGAGAGAACTGCTCCAGGGAAGGCTTCAGGGATCCAGGCTTAGGCTGAGGCTCCAGGTTCTGGTTACTTCAGGCTCCAGCAGAAAAAATCCTGCTGATTACGCCAGGAGAATCATTGCCCAGAACTGACATCCTTACAGTTTCATTATTGTATTATTTAATTTATTGTTTAGGTTAGTAGGGTTATAAGTGAGTTACTCTCGGTTAATAAGTTCATAATAAAATATATTTGCTAAGAAAATTGAGCCTACAGGCCTGTGCCTCCCTCTTCCCTGCACCTCCTGAATTTCACCCTCAGCCTCAGCCTGCTGTACTCCCCACCACATGAGCAGCCTTGCTCTCAAGCTGCCCGCATCCTTCCTGCCAGCCAACCTTGATGGTTCCTGTCCACGCCTATGTCTTATGGAAAAGCTTGGTGAGTAGGTGCCCACACACCACACCCATTCTCTGGTGTCTGTTTCCTTCTGGCCTCAAGGCCTCCCTGCAAGTCAGGGCTAGTACGGCTGTCCCTTCCTGTTCATCAGTCAGGGTCCAGGTTGTCCTCAGCTTCCATCCATCTCAGCAGAGCCTCCAGGTCCAGTCTTTCTCTCTCTCCTCTCTCTCTCTCTCTCTCTCTCTCTCTCTCTCTCTCTCTCTCTCTTTCTCTCTCAGAACCTGATCTTCATTAAGCATCTCCAACCAGCACAAGCATTGTGTGTGAGCCGGGCCAGAGATGGAAACAGCACCTGTCAGGCCGCTTGTCCTTCCCTGATGCTGACATTCCCAAGTACACAGGGTGGCAGAAGCCAGGAACAGAATCGAAGGCGGCTCAGAGAGGCAGGAAAGATGGAGGCTGACCCAGAGGCAGCCTTATACCTAATCCCCAGCCTCCCCAGCCTCCCCAGCCTCCCCTGCCACTCAGCAAGGGGTCTGGACCTGGGCATGGATCCTGTGACAAGACATCCTCCTCCTTCTCTTCTCTCCCTGCTTGAGGAGATGAACTTTTACCCATAGGCCTCTGGACCCCAGAGAGATGCATGCTGCAGGGCTGTGCTCCAAGCTCTCCTGGAACCTTGAGCCTTTGTCTGTGCCAGGAATCCTAAAAGTGGCTGGCATGACACAGGAGGTGCTCTGTCCTCAGGCAGCCCTGCCAGACATCAACAGTGGCGTCTGCAAGGTACTCCAGTTTCGACATCTGTGTGACAGGGTCCACAGGAGTCCTCTCCAAGTGTTCATACAAGGAGTGTGCCAACTCAGGGCCAGCAAGATGGCTCAGCAGGTAAAGATCCTCTCCATCAAAGCCTGGTGGGCCCACATCCGATCCCCCCAAAACCCACATGGTGAAAAGAGAGAGCTGTCTCCCTCAAACTGCCCTGACTGTCGCATACATACTGTGGTACACATGTGGGCAGTGCACGCGCACGTAATAAATAAAAATGCAGTAAAATAGTTTAGGTGGTACCCAATATCACAGTGAATTTGTGTAAAGGGCTTAGTAGCGGCAGAGTATGGTGGACCATGTGGACCATGCCTGTTACCTCACCACTTGGCAAGTGGAGGCAGGATGGGAAGTCTGAAGCCAGGCTTGGCTGCATAAGGAGTTTTAGGCTATCTTGGGCTACGCAAGACCCTGTCTCCAAAAACAACTACTACAAAATTTAGTAGTAGCCCCAGTCCCTACCTGATTTAGGAGACACATGCCACCCCCCAAACGCAGAAGCTAATACAGATCACAGGTTGAGTCTAGCCTGAGCTACATAACGGGGGCCCTGTCTCAGCACTCTCCTCAAACACACCAAAATACTGATGCTTAAGATTTGAAAGAAATCAGATCCACTTAAAGTCTCTTGCCACCTTCTTCCCTCCTCCTCCTCCCCATAGCCCGCCTTACCCTTCCCCCTCCTCTGGTCCCCATGTTTTAACTTGCCTTTCCATCTGCCCAGCTCTAACTCTGTATGGCTCCCTCCAGGGAAGTGCTGCCTTCTCCAGGGGGCCTTCCCTGACCATTTCTCTTGCCGGTTTTCCTCTTGACCACAGCACTTATCCCCACCCAATAGATGACCATGACATTGGCCTTCTCCTGACTAGACTGAGGTCCCCTTGCTTCACAGGTAAGTCCCAAGAAACTATTTGGAGCTGGTCAGAGTGGGCACCCCATAAACACAGAAGGACTAGGTTCTACAATGCTGGAACTGCTGTCTGGATGGGATGCAGGGAGAGAAGTCTCTAGAACCCTTTCCCCCAAGCCAGCTCCACATTGCATCATCACTAGGCCTGAGCCCTTCCCAAGGCCTGCAAAAGCACAAAGCTCCCCTGTGGGGGACACATGCCCCCTGCCCTCAGGGGGTCACAGGCCTTCCCATGGAGTGATGCCATGGCCGGGGGAGGCGTGGTGAGGTCTCTGAGCCCAAGCTTTGTCCCAAGCCCCAGCACGTTTTAATTCCAAGGTTCACAGCATCTCTGCCCCTTCCCAGATAAAAGGCTACTCAGGGAGGCTGAGGCTCCGCTTCACCAGAGGCAGGGAGCCCTGGAAAGCTTGGCCCACCACATAGTCCTTGCTCTCTGCCCTCCGAAACACACAGCCTCAGCCCCAGCCCCAGCCCCCGTTCCAGCCCACTGCCCCACAAGAAAAGCCCATTAATTTAACCTTAATAGGATTTTTCAATTCATCACCAGTCTGGGGGAGCAGAGAGAGCTGGGGAGGGGGCCGTGAGGGACAGAGCGAATCTGCATGAAGGAAGGGGAAGCTTGGCCAGAGACTGGCCTGCGTTCCCTGAAGGCCCTCAGACAAGCCACCTCCAGGCCTCAGTTTCCTCCAAAGACAGTTACTTGAACCTTTTTCTAGAGCGGCAACAACTCTTCCACAGGGGCCACCTAAGACCATTGGAAAACACAGGGTATTTACATTACATTCATAACAGTAGCAAAATTACAATTATGAAGTAGCAACAAAGTAATTTTATGGTTTCACCACAACATGAGGAGCCGTATAAAAGGGCTGCAGCATTAGGAAAGTTGAGAACCACTGTCCTAAAGGATTAAATCAGACCTTGCAAAAGTAATAGCCGGAAGCTGGGCAGTGGTAGCCCACGCCTTTAATCCCTCAGGAGGCAGAGGCAGGCGGATCGCTGTGAGTTCGAGGCCAGCCTGGTCTACAAAGCAAGTCCAGGACAGCCAAGGCTACACAGAGAAACCCTGTCTTGAAAAAAAAAAGTCACAGCCTCCCAGTACCACAGCAGGTCACCATTGCCCTTTCAGGACAGCCTCTCCTAATCCCAAGTGGCCTCCTCAGGTAGCCCAGGAACTTCAGCTCCCTCCTCAAACATCCAGAAGCTCCTTCCACACAACCCCAGATGGGGTGCATGACTGGAAACCTTTCACCCTCTGTAGGATCCAAGTCTTGGATTCCTGGCTGCTCGTGGAAGCTGAGCATCTGAAGACTTCAAACCCCAGCCCCCTCTGTGGACCAGTGCCAACCAGCTGCGCCCCAGCTCCAGCTGAGAACATAGTCCCGCAGCTGCCGGCGCCTGTCCTCCAGGCAGATTCCTCCAGGGTCAGGAGATGCCAGACGGGGAGATCATGTCTGTGCCACTCCCCGGCCATGGCTTGGAATGATGCTCTCCCATGGCCTGGAAGTGCCGGCTGCCCCAGTGTGGCAAGGAGCCCAGGGTGGGGGGAGATATAGCGCCTGAGCAGTGGACATGACGCTAGGAGGTCTCCACAGCTCCAGTTCCAATGCAACAGCCTACAGCTTGGAGCCACACAGCTTGGATGTACCACATCTGCCACCAGAAGAGCTTAGAATAGGGCACACCAGGAGGCCCCATGTCCAGTCTATGTCTGGGTTGCTGCTCCCTTAGCAAAGCCCATGCAAAGGGAGGGAGAACCACAGCCAGCAGGGTCATCCACAGTCCCTATGTATGACACTGGTACCCAGGCCCTCCACAGGAGCCATAGCCATAACAGCATCTTAGTCCTCAGCACCACGTGGGGTGATACGGGCAGCAATAGGCAAGGGGAAGGAAGGAGACAGTGGGGAGATGTGCCGAGCACAGCTTCGGTTGCCTTGTACCATAGATCTCAGGGAGAGAATCGTATCTTTTTATCAAAGAACAGGTGGCAAATGATGCTCATCTTATTTAACAGCCCTGTGACAATGTCAGATGGGCTGGCATGCATGTATCCAGCAGATACCTTTCACCAAATCAAGGCAGCTGGGTCCAAAGAGAGTGCTATGTGGATGCCAGGGGAGAAAACGAATGCCACCCCGGGTCCACCAAGCCAACTGTAGGAAGCTGAGGCAAGAGCAGGTGGAAGTCTAAGGAAGCTGAGGAGGAGGAGGAGGGCAGTCTGCCAGGCATGGGAAGTTATATCCTGCCTACACAGGAGTTAAAAGGCGGGTGAGAAAACCCCTCGACCACAGACACAGTCTGGCCCATAAACTATTATTCAGAGTGTCTTTGGTCCCGAGTCACATCTTTGGCTCAAATAACACGGATCACTTTCTGTTCAAAAGCGGGAAGTGGGACCCTAGACCCAGAGAGGACACATGCTCAGACAGGAGAAAGAACCCTGTCACCATACCCAAGAGGCACTGGAAGGGTCCCCTGAGATTTGTTCAATGTGTTTACCTTTCCTCTGCCCAGGTTCCCCGAATCACTGGCTCCCACAGTGAGAGTGACCCTCGGTGTTTTCGGCTTCCACCAGCACTCTCCAGTCATGACATGTGAGCTGAGTTGGCCATCCTTTCTGTGATTTTATTTTTATTTTTCTATTTCTACTTTTGTTTTTATGGTTTTGGATGTTTGTTTGTTTGTTTTTTGAGGCAGGGTCTATTTATGTAGGCCTGGTTGTCCTAGAACTCACTAGTTAGACCAGGCTGGCCTTGAACTCACAGAGATCCGCCTGCCTCTGTCTCCCACGTGCTGGCATTAGAGGCATGCGCCACCACGCCCAGCCTCCCTACATGCTTTTAGCTCACTAAACAAAAAAAAAAAATGTAGAAGAAAAGTAAGTCCCTGCCCTACAGGAAACTACTTTTTATAAAACAGCTTGGTGAACCATAACTGGTACAAAGAGATCTGTCCCTGGACTTTATTCAAAGGGATGTTAAGACTGGGAGGAATAATAGAAAATCTGCTCATCGTGTGCCACTCCATCTCTCGTGGGACGGTGACTGGTTAGGCTCCTCCCTTTAGTCAGATACCAACCCAGCTCCAGAGGTACAATAGGACCAGTACCCGGCCCTACCCTCAAGCATGCAGACCAGCAAAGAAGGGCCAGCCAGGCTGAGGGAGATCCTTCCAGAGGCCGTGCGGGGGCTAGAGAGCAGAGGAAGAGGGGACAGTGTAGGTGGGTTTCTTCAGTGGAAGGGACCACTAAGCTATCACTGGACTTGACAGCTCTGAAGGCATGAAGCGCCCGGCAGGAAGCTCCCCTCTCCTCTTAGCAGCAGGGCATATATCCCTGCAAAAGGAGTGAGGAGAAAACCGAGTGGGAGGCTAGAGACGCAGCTTGACTGTTGGACCACTTGCCCAGCGCTCCTGAATGCCGGAGTTTGAGCCCTTCAGCTATATAGTGAACTGAGGCCAGCTTAGGATGCACGAGATCATGTTTAAAAAAAAAAAAGGAAAGAAAAGAAAATAAGACGCACAGAAAGCAAAAGGAAAGAAGGAAGAGAAGAAGAGGATGGGGATGGGAAGGGGAGAAATCCAGACCCACATGCTACAGAGAAAGCATCCACCTACCTAGAAGGACACCACTTGGACGCTGCGCACAGTTTGCACAGGGCAGACCCAGCCGTCGGATAGATTATCCCAACGCCAGCTTCTAATTTCTTCAAAGAACCCCCATGTAGCAGACATCACCGATGCCTGATGTGAGTCTGGTCCCTTCCACCAAGAGGCTGGCTGGGACCCTCCCAACCATCCTCTGTTCAGCAGTTTCTCCTGATCACCAACCACACACCGAGGACCATGCCAGGAGCCACCCCCTAGTAGCCCCACCCACCTCTGCCCACCCCCACCCCCACCCCCACCCCCATGATCCCAGAAGGGCCCACCTGGGTGGACACTAGGAGAGGCCCAAGGAAACTACCATTAGCAAGAAGATGGGGCTGTTGCCAGGCAGTCCTGTTCCTTCCCCACAGCCAAAGGCAGGGCACATGCATGGCTGAAATCCCGTTGGTGGCCCCTGGCCAACTGGCTGCCACTTGCTTATTTGACTTGGAACAGGAAATACATTTTTCTACTATTTACACTGCTGACCTCAGGAATAAACTCGTTATGGCTGCAGCCGCATTCCCACACTGTCCTGCTCCCATCTGGGTTCTTAGATTGGGACCCGGGCAGAGGAGGTCTGGGGGTGAGGCTGTGGACAAACGTCTCCCTGGGTCTTCAAGGCAGAGGGGACTGAGGCCACACCTCACTCTGAGGGATGCACAGGAGGCTAACCTGTTTGTTCCCTGCCTTTTCATGAACGGCCACATCCCTCTTCCATCTGTACAGAGGACATGCGGTGAAGCCAAACTCCAGGGGCTGTCATTTGGAGTAAATGCCACCATTTCTAAGCGTCCTGTGGATGTGACAGTCCCAGGAAGATCGGTCAGCCTGACAGCCCAACCCCAAGGCTATCTCAGCTAAGACCAGCCTCACACCTAGGCCAGCAGCAGCAGCAGCAGCAGCAACAGGAGCCAGATGTGTGATTGATTGGTCCCCTGGTAAGCCTCTGTGTGCCCCTGAGGGTAAGCAGCCACCTGGCTCTGAGGCTACTGCCATAGCTACTAGATAAACCTCACCCAGTGGTTGCCTGGGCACAGGTAAGCAGGCTGGGCATCATTATAAAGGACAGGACTAGAAATGAAAAGAATGAAAAACTGGGTTATAACAGCAGTGGCCTGTCATGACACTAATTACTGACGTACGTGGTGCATCTGCTTATGTGTGCAACTGCAGGTGGAGGCCATTGACCTTGTTCAGATTTTGGAGGGGAGGAGGATGCTTGTTTTAGATTTTTTTTTTCCTATTTATTTATTTGTTTGTTTCTTTAGTATACAATGTTTTGCCTGTATATACACCTGCACTCCAGAAGAGGGCACCAGATAGCATTATAGATGCTTGTGAGCCACCACGTGGTTGCTGGGAATTGAACTCCGGACCTTTGGAAGAGCAGCCAGTGTTCTTAACCTCTGAGCCATCTCTCCAGCCCTCCATTTTAGTTTTTTGAGACAGGGTTTTTCGGTGTCGCCTTGGCTGGCCTGGAGCTCACTATGTAGACCAGGCTAGCCTTGAACTCACAGACATATCTGCCTGCCTCTGCTCCCCAAGTGCTAGGATTAAAGGAGTATGCCACTATGCCGGGTCCCATCTTATTTTTTTAAGGCAGGGGACCTGGAAGTCATTAATTAGGCCAGGCTGGCCAGCCAGCAAGTCCCAAGGGATCCCCTAGCATCACCTCCCCAATGCTGACATCACAAGCACATGCCACCTCATCACAGTTAGCATCAGCTGTCAACTTGACACAAACATAGAGTCACCTGGGAAGAGTGGATCTCAGTTGAGAATTACTTCCATCCTACTGGCCTGTGTTCAAGTCTGTGAGGCATTTTCTTAACTGCTGATTGACGCTGGAGGGCCCAGCCCACTGTGGGCAGTGCCATCCCTAGGCAAGAAGTCCTGGTCTACATGAAAAGATACCTAAGCAAGCCATAGAGAGCAGGTCAGAGAGCAGCATTCATCCATGGTTTTTGCTCCAGGTTCCTGTCTTGACTTCCCTCAATGGTGGACTGTGGTCTATGAGCTAAAACTAACCCTTTCCTCTCCAAGTTGCTTTTGGCTATGGATTTACTACAGCAAGAGGAAGCAGACTAGAACACATGCCATCCAGCTTATTTCGTGGGTGCTGGGCCTCAAACATGGGTCCTCGTGCTGAGCCGGCAATCACTTTACCTCCTGAGACACACCTCCAGCCCGTCTACTGATTTTTTTTTTTTTAACTTTACTGAAATGAGTAATTGGCTGGCTTAGGGGTCAGCACGCCTACTTGAAAAGAGCGGGAGAATTAATACCTGGTTCTTATCCAACTCAATGGCTGTTGCCATGGAAAACCAGCCATGGATAAAATACCAACGAGTGGGTGTTACTGTTTCTCTATAAAACATTATGTGCAAATAGATCATGAGCGAGGTATGCCTAACCCTTCCGATTAAATCAGTCGCTTCATCTGCTTCCTTTTCCATCAGCATCCCGGTATCTGACGGGTCTGGTCCTGGATATCTTCCTTCTGTGGTGTCTCCTTCTTCCCACCCACAAGCACTGTGGTGGTCCAGCCCTATCCCCCAGCATCTGAACTTTCCCAAAGCCTCTGTGCTGCTCGGTTTCCATCACTATCTCACAAATCCAGAGATAGTCAACTTACAAAGAAAAAGGATCTCTAGAGGGCCCTCTTGGTCCTACAGCTGGACTATATTTTCCAGCCTCCCTTGGTGTTAGCAAGGATGTGTTCCTTAGTTCAGGCCATTGACTGCTTGGCTCTGTGGCTTTAGAGCCTATAGTAGGGCAACACACCATGGCAGAAGCACCCACCTGGGTGGGGGGGGAGATAATGCCCTTCTGAGCCACACCCCCAAATACCTAAATGCCACCCCCCCACAAGGCTCCACCTCTTAAAGGTGCCACCACCTCCCAGTCATATCTTGCCTGAGAGCCAAACCTTCTACACAAGGACTTTGGGGGACATGACTGTGGCCTCCCTCCTGCAGCCTATGGTCCATCTCTCCTCAGAAGCAGATCTCTCTCATCACCAAGCCCTTCCTCAGCTCCTGTGTTCTAGGCGGTTTTCCCACAGCTCTCCATACCTGGGTTCTGCTCTTGATCCAGCCTCAACTCACTGCCCTCCCACTCCCGTGCTCAGCTCTAGCCATACACAGCCCTGCCCTGCGCAAGGAACCATTCCCTTCCCCTGGCCAAATGCTAGCCACCCTCAGTCTTGTGTCTAACGTCATCCACCTTATGATGCTTTCAGAGATGCTAAGTAACACCCCCGGCTGACCACCAACACGAGAGCAACCACACTGAGACACATCCTTCCATACTTGGACAAACCCACTGCCTTTTCTTCCTGAGTATACAGTTGGACTACATTTCCCAGGCTTCTTTGGAATCTGCAGGGTCAAGCTCCTGAGTTCGGGCTAATAGAGGGAAGGGCCTGGCCTTGAATTCCCATGGGATGCTGCATGCTCACTCTCCTTTCCTGCCTCTAGCTGAATGGAGAGAGTGCAGAGGACCCACAGGAGGGTAAAGGCACACAATGGCAGTAGCCTGGGTCCCTGTGTCACTACTTATCCGAACAGCTAAATAAACCCCACATTGGTTTTTGGTTGTCGTTGTTTTGTTTTGTTTGATTGTTTTTCGAGACAAGGTTTCTCTGTGTAATAGCCCTAGCTGCCTTGGACTCGCTTCGTAGACCAAGCTGGCCTCAAACTCACAGCAATCCGCCTGCCTCTGCCTCCCAAGCGCTGGGATTAAAGGCGTGCGCCACCATACCCGGCACATTGTTTTAAGACCTTAAAATCATAGCATTGGGGCTGGAGAGATGGCTCGGTGATTAAGAGCACTGACTGCTCTTCCAGAGGTCATGAGTTCAATTCCCAGCAACCACACGGTGGCTCACAACCATCTATAATGTGATCTGATGCCCTCTTCTGGCCCGTGGGTGTACATACAGGCAGAGTACTGTAGACATAATAATAAATAAATAAATCTTTTTTTTTAAAAAACCATAGCATTGTTTCAACAGATGGTCTCCTTGACTAAGCCAACACTCTCATAGGATTGTTTGTCCGTCTTCCCCTAGACTTAAGATGCATGAGACCAAAGACTTGTCTTTGTCACACAGCACCATGTATGCCCCACGTGCAGTAGGATCTGAATAAATACTCCTTGGTTGGATGAATAAATAAATGAATATAACCTTGATGGATGGATGGCACAGGCTCCTCTCATAACTGTGGAGACACCACAGTTCCCCCACAGCCCACACAAGCCAAGCCCAAGGTAGTAGAGAGAGATGAGTTCAAGGCCCATGTCCCTAAATGAGGAGAGGGCTTAAGGGGTGGTGCCCACCGGAGTTGGGTGTAGCAGCCATGGGAGGAGGGCCCCAAGTGGGGGTAGTGAGCCCCAGGCTTGGAGGCTGGAGTCCTTTGCTCTGAGACTCTTATCCCTCTGAGTGTAAGCACGTCAGTAAGAAATGCCCCCCCCCGAGCCTCAGTTTCCCCTTCAGCAAAAAAAGGCAATGGTTTTGCCAGGCGTGGTGGCGCATGCCTTTAATCTCAGCCCTTGGGAGGCAAAGGCAGACAGATTGCTATGAGTTCAAGGCCAACCTAGTCTACAAAGTGAGTCCAGGACAGCTAAGGCTACTCAGAGAGACCCTGTCTTGGGGCGGGGGGAAAAGACAATGGTTTTGAGGATTTTCTAGCGGCAGGCCCCTGTCCTGTGTCACTATTCTTGCTACTGTGACTAAAAGGCCTGCCACAAGACCTGAATCTAGGAGGAGGTGCTCTGTCTGTCAGGCTTCTGCCCCAGTCTGCCTACCTGTGATGTCACTGCCTACCTGCCACTAGGCGTGGCCTGCCCAGTATATAAAAAGGCAGACCCACCTTAACTCTCTCTCTTACCTCTTATTCTTTTCCTCCCTTTTCCTCTCTTGCTGTCCCTATCGCCCTATCCCTCTGTCTCTCTGTTTCTCTCTGGGGTACCCCTCCCCACTTCCCACCTCTCCCCATGCTCACATAATAAACTTCTCCATATAATATCTGTTGTGTGGCGCATATTTCACAGCTTAAAGTATATCTCGTTATCTGTTTGGTATTTCAGTGTGCCTCTCATTTCAGAGGGTCCTGGTTTATCCTGGTGGGTGGTGGAGGGGCCGAGAAGCAGAGGCAAGGCCAACACCCACACCCCAGCACTCAGCTGGCTTCCCCCCCACCCCCCCACCCACCTTTTATTCCATCTGGTCCCCAGGCCATAGGATGGTGCCACCCACACTCTGAGCAAGTCTTTCCCGCTCAGCTAATCCTCTGGAACGGTTCTCGCAGACACACCCGGAGGCGGGCTCCCCATCTCCTAGGTGACTGTAAATCCTGTCAAGTTGACAGTGATGATTAGCCCAGTGCATACAGCCCCCAAAATAGTCTCCAGAGCCTGAGTGGAGGTGCTCACTACGGCTGGAGGAGGATATCAGGACTGACCCCAGGCCACTTCCTTACCTTCCCAGATCCTTATACACCAACCTCTCACCCAGCCTAACTTCCCCAACTCTTAACCTATCAAGAAAGTTCTAGAAAGTCCTCCCAAATCTCCAACTTCTCTTTGCACATTTCCAATGATGGAGAGAACTCTGCCAGGCCTAAGCAGCCATTAGGGTACCCCAGAACTGAGTGACCTACCAGTACCTGCACCCTCTGTGCCATCAGCCAGGGATGAGAACAGGAAAGCCAACATCCAGAATAGAAGATGGCTGCACTCAGGTGCCAAGCAGGTGTGACTGTGCAAACTTCACAGACAGCATGCATGTGACCCAGCAAGTGGGTCTGTTACTACTGCAGACATTTTAAAACTGGGGTATAAAGAGTCTCTGTCACATGCCAGTGTCATGTCATGTAGCTGGCAAGTTGCCTGTTGGGACTCAAACCCACCCAATCGACTGTTCTCAACTGGTTTCTCTGATGTGGAAATTTGGCTGAAACTAAATATAGGTCCCACTGAGGATGTGGCCCCGTGGCTAGTGTGCTCACCTAGCAAGCACAAAGCCCCAGGGTCTAACCTGGGCCCTGAGTAAACCCAGCCCGAAGGCACACACCGATAATCCAGAACCAGGGAGACAGTGGCAGGGAGGGGGCGGGGCAAGATGATCAGAATTTGAAAGTCATCCTTGGCTTAATATTGAGTTTAAGGCTAGCCTGGACTGCATGAAACATTGCCTATAGATAGATAGATAGATAGATAGATAGATAGATAGATAGATAGATAGATGAATCAGGAGACCATGGTGTTAGATAGTATTGATTTTAAAAATATACAATTAGGGAGATGGAGAGATGGATCTGCAATTCAGGGCACTTACTGCTCTTACTGAGGACCCAAGTTCAGTTCCCAGTGCCTCATGCCAGGCAGGCCACAACAACTTGTAACTCCAGTTCCAAGGAATCAAACATCTTCTGGACTCCCGTGGCACCTGCAGTCATATGCACCTACCCAGACATAGACACACAAACCTTACATGTGATTTTAAAATAATGAAAATAAGCCTCTTTTTAAAAAAAAAAAATAGCATAATAGCTAAGGGTAGTGGCTCAGTAAATTAATTCTAGCATTTGGGAGGCAGAGTTGGGTGGATTTCTGTGAGTTCCTGGCCAGCCTGGTCTACATAATGAGTTCCAGGCTAGCTGGGGATACATAGTGAGACTCCGTCTCAAAAAAAAAAACAAAAAATAAAAATGATGTAATAATGGCAAACATATCATTAGGGATCTTTGATACCTGTATGATACTTGCCATATCCCAAGTGCCTTTATAACAGCATTTTATAAGCAATTCATTAATGTGATTCTTAGGCAGTTCTAGGCAGGAAACTCCATCATCATCATCATCATCATCATCATCATCATCATCATCATTATCTCTCTCTCTCTTTTTGTCTATTTGTTTGTTTGTTTGTTTTTGTTTTGTTTTGTTTTTTTGAGGCAGGGTTTCTCTGTGCAGCCTTGGCTGTCCTGGACTCGCTTTGTAGACCAGGCTGGCCTCGAACTCACAGCAATCCACCTGCCTCTGCCTCCCGAGTGCTGGGATTAAAGGCGCGCGCCGCCACCACCCAGCCTCATCATCTCTCTTTTATAGGTAAGGAAAATGAGACATTTACTAGAGTTTACACAGCTGCCGAGCAATGAAGCTCAGACATGAGCCCAGGCAGTCTGGCTCTGGAGTGCGTGTGTGGCATGCGACATTTCTCCTCCACTTTTCTGGTAAGATTATTTTATTTTATTTTATTTTATTTTATTTTATTTTATTTTATTTTATTTTATTTTATGTGTGTTAGTGTTTCACCTGTATGTGTGTGTACCACGTGCATGCAGTTGTTTGCAGAGGCCAGAAGAGGGCGTCAGATGCCCCTGAAACTGGAGTTAACAGCTGGTTATGAGCTGCCATGTGGGTGCTGGGAAAGGAACTGTGATTCTCCACAAACGCAACTAGTTCTCTTAAGCACTGAGCCATCTCTCCAGCCCCTCCTCCATCCTGATATGCGTAGACCATGTGCCACGGGCCAGCACGTGTGTGTCCCAGTGTATGCACTGATCACCTCTCAAATCCCTAATGAGCAGAAAGGACTCCATAAAATCAAGTAGCCACTCATTCACAAAGCAAAGCTCTCGGTGAATCAGAGACAGGGGGATCTGCCCTCAGCCTACTGAAGTGTACACTAACGTCACCCTGCATGGCAGAAACCAGTGGCTTTCCTCCTAAGACTAGGGGCAAAGCTAGGCCATACTTTCATCAGACTCGGGGGTGGGGGGGTGGGGGGAGGGGGGTGCGGGAGGTGTTTGTGATTGGTCTCCTTTTGTAGCTCAGGCTAGCCTAGGACTCAAGATCCTCCTGCACACACACACACACACACACACACAGAGAAAGAGAGAGAGAAAGAGAGAGAGAGAGACACAGAGAGAGAGAGAGAGACAGAGAGACAGAGAGAGAGAGAATATGAAAGGAGGAAAGAAGAAAGAAAGAAAATGCGCCTGGGTGGTTGTGGCACACACCTTTAATCCCAGCACTTGGGAGGCAGAGGCAGGCGCATTGCTGTGAGTTTGAGGCCAGCCAAGGCTACACAGAGAAAAAAAAAAAAGAAAAGAAAAAAATGTGTTGAAAAATTAATTTAAAATACCTACAACAATCAAGGCAATATGGTATTAGAGAGAGAACAAACAGATTCATTGATCAGGAACAAATGCCTTAAAACTTAACCCACACAAACACCATTAGCTGGGGTCTCTCTCTCTCTCTCTCTCTCTCTCTCTCTCTCTCTCTCTCTCTCTCTCTCTCTGTTTGTGTGTGTGTGTGTGCGCGCGCACGTGTGTGCGTGTGCGTTTGTGTGTGTGTGTATTTTGGGAGGGGGGGTTGTTTGCTTGGTTTTGGGTTTGGTTTGGTTTGGTTTTTCAAGACAGGGTTTCTCTGTGCAGCCGTAGCTAGCTAGAACTCACTCTGTTGACCAGACTGGCCTTGAACTCACAGAGATCCCCCTGCTTCTGTCTCCCGAGTGCTGGGATTAAAGGCGTGCGCCACCACTTCCGGGCCTCATTAGCTGATTTTGACACAGGGTCAGAGACCATTTGATGGAGGGAGAGCAACTTTTTCGAACAGTGTTGGAACAACTGGATGGCCACATTACAAAAGAAAAGTGGGTCTACACACAGGCCTCCTGTTACCTTTTACAAACATTAGCGTATGGACCCAAATGTAAAAACACAAAACTGTAAAAAAAATAAAATTAAATTAAAAAACTCCCGGAGGATTTACATCAGAGAAAAATCTAAATTACCTAGGGCTCAGCGATAAGTTTTTAGACCCAGCATTGAAATCTTTTAATGGAGAAACTTTAAAATCCATCACTAAGATTGAACTCTTCCAGCCAGGCATGGCTGTGCATGCCTGCAATTCCAATGCCTGGGAAGCAAGGCAGGAGGCTCCAAAGAGCAGGGTCTGCTTTAGCTTCTGAGTTTAGCCTTTGCCTGGGCACCAGGAGCCTTGGAAAACTAAAAACAATTGTTATTGAAAATCATTTCTTCTGTGTGACAAATGTTAAAGAGAATAGGAAGGAAAACCAAGTGTGGTAGTGTAATACTTGTAACGCCAGCACTCGGAAAGCATGGGCAGGAGGACTGTCCAGAGTTCAAAGCCAGCCTGGGCTATGTAGCAAGACCCTGTCTCAAAAAGAGGGGGGTGGCGGGATTCTCACGAGCCTGGCATCTGCAACAGCCTAGGCTCTTCACTGAAACTCGGGCTTCGTCGGCACAGTTCCACACATCTGCATCTCAGAGGCTCCTGGCAGAAAACCCAACCCTGCCACACTTTGCCTGGCCCTGCTGGCTTTTTCTGGAATCCTGGAGCAAGCCTCCACGACCTCATCATTCTGGCATTCTGCACACCTTAAGAGTAGTACCATGTGGTTGACACTAAATTCAAGGATGCAGCCTGGCTCCCTTGGACCATGCAGCAGTGGCCTCCGTGCATCCTCACAGCTGAGCCTTCCTGAGGCGTTTCTCTGCTTTGTCCACAGCTGTAAATCCCCTCTTACTCCTTCCCTGGACAAACTGCCCATTTTTTAAAAAAATATCTTTCTGCTCAGAATTCTCACTGGAAACCTGGCTAAAGGCAGTGAGCACTAACCATGCCACAGCCGGACTAAGTAATATTATCTCGTGATTCCTCCAACAAACATATTTTTCCCTTTACTTTTAAATTCAGCCTCACTGGACTGTTCAGGACCTACACAGAACACAGCATCTTCTGTAACCCACGTGGCCTCTGACCCACTTTCCCATCATCATTTTTCTCTTCGGAGACCTCATTACTGTCTGCATTTCTGTCAGCATTGCGGTCTTCCGAGCTTCCAGCAGAACAGCCCGTCAAGCTGACAGCACTCTAGAGTGTGTTAGTTACTTCTCTCTCGCTGTGACGAAATGTCTGACAAGTCAGCTTAGGGAAGAGAGAATTTGTTTTGATTCATTCTTTAAGTCCACCGTGGCTGGGAAAGCATGTGTCTTAATTAGGATTTCTATTGCTGTTATAAAACACCATGGCCAAACAACCTGGTGGGGGTGGGGGGAAGGGTTTATTTTAACTTAGAGTTCTACAGCACAGCCCATCACTCAGGACAGTCAGAGCAGGAACTCAAACAGAGGCAGGAACCGGAGGCAGGAACCGGAGGCAGGAGCTGATGTAGGAGCCATCAGTGCTGCTTACTTGGTGCTATGCCTGCTTTCTTAAAGCACTCAGACAAGCCTGTGGGTGGTACTACCTACAGTGAACTGGGCTCTCCCCTTATCAATTATCAATTGAGAAAATATAGTACAGGCTTACCCACAGGCTATTATGGTGGGAGCATTTACTGGGTTGAGAAAATGACTCTAGCTTGTGTTGAGTTGCCGTAAAACTGGCCAGCACAGCGTGGCAGCTGTGTTCTCCTCCTCCTCCTCCTCCTCCTCCTCCTCCTCCTCCTCCTCCTCCTCCTCCTCCTCCTCAGTCTGAGGCAATGCCACCAACATCCAGGGTGGGCCTTCTCTCCTTAGGCAAACCCTTGTGGAAACGCCTTTACAGGTGCACCCAGAGGCATGTTTCCATGGTGACCCTAAATCCCATGCAGCTGACAATCAAGATCCACGGCCACAGAAGGCTTCTGTAGCCCGCAGTTGCAAACTCCTTCCCGTGGCCTCCTGCAAGGCAGCTCCAAAGGCTTCAGAGTGACACGGTTCAGTTTATCACAGCCATGATCCAACTCTTGGGGCCAATCTTTTTCTATTAGTGAATTTTCTCCTTGCTGTGACATAATAGCTGATAGAAAAAAAAATGTAAGGAGGTTTGAAGATGAGACTTATTTTGCTCATAGTTTGAAAGGACACAGTCTCTCATGGTGGAGGAGGCACAACCGCGGGAGTGTCTCAGACTGTGGCAGGCAGATTACCATGCATTTGAAACCAGTCTGAGCCACACAGTGAGACTCTGTCTCAAAAAGCCAAGGAAAAGCCTCCAGGCCCTAGCAGTTAGGAATATGGACCACACAAGCCAGAGGTCTGGGCTCAAATTCTGACACACCATCCACCAGCTGCAAGACTCCTGATGAATGATTTGGTTTCTCTGGACCTCAGTTTCCCTTTGCTGTCAAAAGGTGCTTGAGAGAACCAATCACAAAGAGTGGTAATGAGGGCTAATCCAGCTGGCTCATGGGGAATGTTTGGACAAGGCCTGCATCCAGTTAAGTGCTCCAAAGCACTCATTTTTAAGGACTATAGGCAATCACACACACACACACAGAGAGAGAGAGAGGGAGAGAGAGAGACAGAGAGAGAGAGACAGAGAGAGAGAGAGAGACAGAGAGAGAGAGAGAGAGAGAGAGAGAGAGAGAGAGAGAGAGAGAAAGAGAGAGAGAGAGAGGAGAGAGAGAGAAAGAGAGAGAGAGAGAGAGAGAGAGAGAGAGAGAGAGAGAGAGAGAGAGAGAGAGAGTCCCTAACCACTGAGATGCTGAGGCCCAATTGATGTAGCGGCTTCCAAGGTGACACAGCCACATGCAAGGGGCTCCTGTGCTGGGCACCAGAGCATTGAAGTACCACACCCTTTGCCAGGCAGGACTTAGAAGAAGACCCAAGTTTTTTAGGAGACTGAAGCCCAGGTGGCCCTAGTGACAGAGAAAGCAGCAAGCTGATCTCCTCTCAAGCCCAACTCTGTAAGCCTCTGGACCACGGCAGCACACCTGAGCAGAAGAACCTTAGCAACTACCTGCTGTGTCCCCAGCCCTGAGAAGGGCCCAAAGGCCACATTATGATTCCCACCTGCATGCGAAGAAGTCCCCAGAATCCCCCAATACAAAGGGTTCACAAGTTGCAGGCTGCGTAGGGTGCACGGAGGATATTGTGTGGGAATCCATCTGTCTTGTGCGAGAAATGTCAGGGGACACTCACAAAATGCAGACATCCCGCCTCACCCAGAAGAGACCATCTCAGAAGAGGGTGGTGTCACAGAACAATCCCGTACCCCTAGTGCTGGTCCAGTCAGAGCCTTGCGCCAGCACCTCCCTTACCCTGCCAGCCCTGTGCTCAGATAGGGCTCTTGGGACTGAGCTCTGGCTCACACTAATTCACTTTGAGACTTTGGGCCTCCATGGGTACAGTCTGTGAGCTCTCACAAATGCACGGACATCACTCAAGGCCCATTCACAGGAGTCTCACTCCGTGCCAGGACCTAAGCTCTGTTCCCCAACTCAGCAGGGAGAGCCCCATCCCGGATATGGAGCAGAATCATTGGGCCAATCCTGCAGAGCTTCCTGGAGATGGGTGGGGCTGGCCTGAGTCTCCCAGGATGCATAAGGAGTTATGGTATCCCATCACAACAAAAGTGGCCCCAGAAAGTGGGGTGGCCTCAAGCAGTGCCTTGGCAACTCCAAGAAGCTGGGACAGGATGGGCGCCTGGGATCCAGAGAACAGCATCGGCAGATGGCGGGATACAGGAAGCCAGTGCACACCTCGGGCAGGAGCTCATTATGAAATGCAGTGGATCAAGAGCTGGGGTGTCCATGGCTGTAGACTAGGGGGGCTCATATTTCACTGGGGCTGCTTGCTGAGTGCACTCCTGTGAATCCTTACCCTAGATTCCCTTTCCTCAACCTGCAGTGGAGAAAAACTTCTCTCACCTCAGGAGCAGCAAGAGCGACCCCGGTCCCCGTGTTCCCTGGCTAAGAGCAAACATTTGAGATAGACACTTGTAGCATAATCATTCGGCCTTCTATGGAGGCCTTTGCCAGGGCATCATGGCAGTGCTAGAGGGACCCTGCACCAAGTACTATTATTGATTAAGGAGCAAATAAATTACTGTGCATAGCATCCAGCCCAGCGTCTGATGTTTACATGTCCCCAAGGTGTGTCCATGCCATCCTTGCCTGACCGCAAAGCAGTTCAGGAGACGTAACACTTTCATTACTACATGGAAGCAGCTGAGTGACAGAGTTGAGTGCCTGTGACTTGGGGTCTCTGCTGCTAAGACCCACCCCCAACACTGAGGTAAGTAAGGATCTCCCTCTGGGCTGCAAACCTTGCTGACTGAGGGAAGGCAGAGAAGGCTCAACCAGTCTGGTCTGGAGGGAACACTGCTGCAAAACCAAAGGTCCAGAAGGTAGCCAATCAGAGCCAGGCACTTAAATCATGCCAGCCAATCAGAGCAAAGCACTTGGGTCTTGAAAGCCAATTAGAGCCAGGCAGATGATTCTTCAGAAGGTGTCTAGTCCAGGGCTGCTTGTAGGCAGGCTGTCCCTAGGGTTGTCCTCAGGTGGATGTGACCCATGCATTTTCAACCTGGCTTCCAGGGGACAATGAAGAAGGTGGTCATGGGCTATTTGAGGGAGAAGCCCTCTCTCCCTCTAGAAATCACAGGGGAAAACCATCAGGGTCTGAGGATCAGCTAGTGTCCCGGTTCCAGGCCCCTCTCACTCCTGGGTCTGTTTGCAGAGGACAGAGGAATAGACAGTGGAAGAGACAGCAGGCACAGGAGCGCACAGCCCCACAACCACCCCTCCCAGTGCTTGCCTAGCTGGGCTGCCAGCCAAGACCATTTGACAGGTGAAGGGAGGCAGGTACACAAAGCAAGGGCACAGCTGGTATGGGGCAGTGCAGGGCCAGAACTGACCTCTTCACCCCTCTGGGCATGTGATCCTCCAAAGGAGCAAGGAGAGGAGGGGTCAGGCCTGCCACAGAGGGTCTTGCAGGGTGCCCACCTGGGTGGCTCAGCCAGGCTGCTGCAGGCTGAGCGCCTGCCTGTCCTTGTGCCCCTACGGTTGCCATGCCGACCCCTAGGCTGTGTTTGCGGATGTTGTATTTGATTTCACAAGTTTGGAACTCCAATTACGTCATTTCGCAACACAGGGTTGCCATGACAGCGAGCGCCATGTCCCCGGGTGGCTCACACCTTGGGGGGGGGGGGGGGTTAAGGGGGAGAGGAGGGGCCCAAAAATTTCCCCCAGCAAATTTCTACTCAGCACCCCCTTGAGGAATGAGGAAGGTGGGGTTGAACGACCCCTGACAAATCTAACAGCATCTACATCTGGGGAAACCAGAGGGTCCGAGGGGCACACGTCTTCTGACCTTTACACTCCCCCCTAGCTAAAGGAGGCTTTCACACCTGGATGACAGGGGTGGGGAGGCCTGACACCAGGCCCCAGTAAGCAGCTTGGCCATCTGTCTTGACCGGCTGTCGGGACTCCCAAGTGGTATCCACATTTATGCTATTACACAGAAACCACACACACACACACACACACACACACACACACACACACACACACACACACACACAGGCTGGTGAGAGGCAGCAGTGTGGCTGAGAACACTGGCTTTGGCGTTGGGCCTGGGTTCAAATGCTGGCTTCCCACTAACCAAGTGTGTGGTCTGAACGAGCAAGCTGCCCACAGAGCACCTTTAGACAGGGAAGCGAGTCAGTCCCAAGTAAGTAGGTCCTCCGCTCCTCTGGCTTGGAGCGTTCACTCATGGCACATCAAGTACCTGTTACAGAGAAGATGTAAGAGAGGTGATGAGTTCATTCCTTGCCTTGCTTCCTTCCTTTTCTCCACCACTTCCCTTCTTTCCTACTTTCTATTTCCCTGTTGCTCTAAGTCCTTGCTGTGTGGCGCTGGGCAGCTGGCCGTCCCTTTCTGATCCTCCACACTAGTACCGACTCTTCTGTCACACCCACTTTCTCACAACTCATTCCTCCTTGGTCCTAGCCCCTGATCATGCAGTTTCTGAGCCCCTGGCTTCCATCCGCTATGTAGTCAAGTGGTCAGTGCTGGTCACAGCTCACGGCCCCATGACGACGCGGGTAGATCTGGCTCCCTCTTCGTGGCTACACGGGCGGCAAGTGTATGAGTGCCCCCCCCCCCCCGCTGCAGCTCTAGATGGGGCCTGGACCTCCTGTCACTGCCTTGATGCCGCAAGAAGGCACAAAACTCTGGTCACCATCAAGATGCAGTCACAGCTGTCCCTGTGAAGGATCTGACCTCAAACTGTGGGAGACTGGGCTGCTTAAATTCCTATTTTATAGATGACAAAAGTGAGAGCCAGAGGTGACTGGCATCTCCAAAGTTTGCAGTGACTATGAATAGTCATTGTAAATCTCTTGAAACGCACATGCGTGCCTGTAAACAGAGGGGCAGGGGCTCAAGCAAGGACCTGTATGTACAACAGGCTATGCAGGTCTGGGTGAGGGCTTTGCTGGGGTGACCATGGAGGTTCATCAGTCCTTTCTGCCACCCAGCTCACTCCTAGGCCCCACAGACCCTGAGTCAGGACAGCACTGGCTGCCTCCTGTCTGCAATACCCACACCTTGCATGACTGTGCCACATGAGCAGGAGCCACACTCTGGTCCAGTGTCCACTCGACCCCATAGGTCTCTTCGGGACCAGCCTTGGCTAAGAACAGAGCACAAGCATGAAGGTCTGATTGGTTGAGGCTCCAAGCCTCTGTCCGCCTCAACCTCACTCCTGGCCCCTGGATCTTGTGAGCCGAAGTTAGCATGGCCTGCCAGGTGATAGGAAACTACTTAGGGGCTGTTCCATGACTGTCTACAAGTGCCCTTCTGGGGACCCATATCAGAGAGGCCACCATCTCTGCTTATTTAGAACATTTAGTTCAAGCTCTGAGACCCTTCTTCCCGAGAGAACTGAAGACAGACAATGAGGCACAGTCAAGCTGCAGTGGGGCCCAGGCCACCCATGGCTACTGAGAGACTTGTGCTCAGAGGAGGTAGGAGGGTGCAGGGGAGGGAAGCAAAGAGTCCCTGCAAAGGACAGCAAACGACCACACCTCAGCCAGCCATGCAGAGACCAACAGACCTTGAATAGGAACAGCAAGAAGGGCAGAGGCTAGCTCAGCACAGTATCCTGAGGCGGCTGCTAAGCAGGCTAGTTTTCTATTGCTGTGATAACACACCATGACCAAAGCGACTTACAGAAGGAAGTTGTTGGGGGTTCCCAGTTTCAGAGGGAACCATCTCATGGCCATCCCGGCAGAGAGCGTGGCAGCAGGCAGGCAGGCTGGAGCAGTAACTGAGAGCTCGCGTCGTGAGATACAAACCGTCAAGGCAAAAACAGAGACACTGGGAACGGTGTGGGCTTGTGAGCCCCCTCCGACAAGGCCACACCTCACAATCCTTCCCAAACAGTTCTAGGGCAAGCAGTGAGATAGATAAGCCTAGGGAAGCTGTTCTCATTCAAGCCTTGGCATTCCACTCCCTTGACCTCAAAGCTCCAGGCTACGTCAAAAACGCATTCGGCACAACTTCAAAATGCTCCATAACCCTTCAACCTCAACACAGTTTCAACACACAAAGTCAGGTTCGAAGCAATCTCTTCACTGTAACCTCTTGCAAGACTGAAAAGCAAATCACACAGTTCCTGCGACCAATATAACAAAATGTTACATTCCAAAGGGAAGGAGCAGGGTCACGGCGAGGAAGTACTGGACCAAAGCAGGATGGAGACCCAGCAGAGCAAACTCCAAATCCTGTAGTTCCGTGTCTGATGTCAAAGGCCTTAGATGGCTCTGCCCTTACAGCTGTGCTGACGACGACGAACTTTTCTCACGGGCTGGTTCCGCCTGCTGCCTACAGCTCTCCTTGGCAGGAATCCCGCAGCTCTGCAATCTACCAACCTCTCAAGGTCTTCATCACAATCCAGGCTTCACCCACACACTTTCACGCAATCTTCTCTCCGGGCCTCCACTCAGGCACTCCCCTGTCACACACCTGGCCCTGGCAACTTTCCTTAACAGTAGAGGAAGAGCCCACAGCCCTTTTTTCTCATGAATCCTTCATGGCCCTAAAGCCAGAAGTACACAGCCAGTGATGCTGGCCAACTTCTGCTGCCTGCTCGGGAGGGAGCCTGGCCCCCTCCTTGAATTACATTTGTATAAGATTTAATTTACTGGTACTCTTTAGAACTAGGAAATCCCTCGGGAGACTTTTTCATTTCACAAGTTGCAGGATTAGCCGGGCGGGTCTCACCATGAAGGCACCACTCTATTTAGCCCATCGTTCCTTATCTCTTTCAGCACGCTTGGCTCCCACCTTAAATCCCCTAGTGTTCTTTTTCTCCTTAAGCTGCCTGTTTTGTATTTCGTTTGCTTCTCTTGCTCTTTTTCACTGTGGACCTGCGTAAGAGTGGTCACCCATAACCACAGGACACGGTCAATAGTCGGCGGTCTTGAAATCTCCCCTGCCAATGAGATTAGCACCCATACTCTTCAGTTCAGACTCAGGCAGGAAAT